>NC_091474.1:190893055-191194192 GCF_036971445.1 Narcine bancroftii
TGGGACTCGTAAAGAAGTCCAGCAATCGGACCAGAGCAGTCCCAAGCAAGGAACAGCAGAGGAGAAGTCAGGAGCAAGTCCAGTGACAGATCGTGCTTCTACCACCGGAGATGGGGCACCGAGGCCTGCCAATGCCAGTCCCCCTGCGAGTTCCAGGAAAATGACAAGGTCAAGTCGTCGCTGATGGCCATGACGGCTGGCCACCAAGAGAGCCTCCTGTACATCTGGGACCGCCTGTCCGGCAGACACTTCCTGGTAGATACAGGAGCAGACATCAGTGTGATGCCCCCGACAGGGTTGGACACTAGGCGCAGGCTAGTGGAACCCATGTTGAGGGCTGCCAAAACAGCAGTATAAGGACCTATGGCACTCGTAGGGCTGAGCTGCAGTTCGAGGGCAGTCACTTCTCGTGGGAGTTCATGCTGGCCACAGTGGAACAACCATTCCTCAGAGCGGATTTCCTGTGAGCCCACAGCCTCCTAGTGGACCTTAAGGGTAAACGACGACCACACCGAGACCTACTAGATCATTGCATTGAGGGGCACTAGGTTTCCGGCAATGCACCTGGACTCTGTCCACAGCTCGGAGGATGAGTTCTCCAAGGTGCTAGCGGGATTCCCGGCAATCCTTTCCCCTCAGTTCACAGTGGAGATGCCTCGACATGCCGTCAGACATCACATCCTGACCAAGTGCCCACCTCTCCACGCAAGGGTGAGACGACTTCCCCCGGAGAAGGTCCGACTGGCCAAGGAGGATTTCCGTAAGCTTGAGGAGTTGGATGTTGTTCAATGATCAGACAGCCCATGGGCCTCGCCCCTGCACATGGTGCCTAAGGCAACTGGGGGCTGGAGACCACGTGGCAACTATCGCCGGCTCAACGAGGCCACCACCCTGGACTGTTACCCCATGCCACTCATCCAGGATTTTGCGGCAAAACTGCACGGGGCAACAATATTCTCAAAAGTGGACCTCGTGCGAGGATATCACCAGATCGTGGTGCATCCTGATGACATCCCTAAGACGTCCATCATCACTCCATTTGGGCTGTTTGAGTTCCTGAGGATGCCATTCAGGCTCACAAATGTGGCACAGACATTCCAGCGACTGATGGATGCAGTAGACCGAGACCTGGATGGCACTTTCATCTACCTCGACGATATCCTCATAGCAAGTAGAACCCGCCAGGAAAACCTTCAGCACCTCCGAAATCTCTGTAGTTGTTTGCAGGAGTTTGGCCTCACCATCTACCTAGACAAATGCCAGTTTGGCCTGAACACCATCGACTTTCTGGGCCACAGGATTACAAAGGACAGGGCCACACCACAGCCCGACAAGGTAGAGGCCATCCGCAGCTTCCCAAACCCAGTACAACCAAAAGTCTGCAGGAGTTCATGGGGATGATAAACTTTTATTGCAGGTTTATCCCAGCAGCTGCCCTAGTGATGCGTCCTCTGCTCATCCTGATGTCCGGCAAGGAGAAGGACCTGACCTGGGACAACGAATCCGCACGTGCATTTGTGGAAACCAAAGAAGCCCTGGCCAAAGCTACACTCCTGACCCACCCCAGACCAGATGCACCCACACCCCTCACAGTCGATGCCTCAGGAACAGCGATTGGTGGAGTCCTGGAGCAGCAGATAGAAGGAAGTTGGTACCCACTAGCTTTCTTCAGCAAACATCTGCGGCCCCCTGAACTAAAGTACAGTGCTTTAGATAGAGACCTGCTGGCGCTGTACTGAGCCATCTGCCACTTCCGGTACTTTCTTCAGGGAAGGGCGTTGACGGCTTTCACGGACCACAAACCACTGACTTTTGCCCTGGCTAAAATCTCTGACTCCCAGTCAGCCTGCCAACAGAGAAACTTGTCTTACATCTCGGAGTACACCACCGACGTCCAGCTCATCTCAGGCAAAGACAATGTGGTCGCGGATGCTTTGTTAAGACACAGCATCCACTCCCTGGTCAAAGGGCTGAACTTCGCAGTACTGGCAGAGGCACAGCAGCAGGATGACAAAATCCCACAGTACAGGACCGCTGTCACAAGCCTTCAGCTTCAGGATGTTCCAGTCGGCACAGGTACTACCACCCTCTTGTGCGATGTGGCCACCAGGCAGGTTCGACCTAGTATCTCAACAGCATGGAGGCAATGAGTTTTTGACTACATTCACGGACTGGCACACCCATCCATCAGGACTACGATCCGGCTGGTGCCCAGCAAGTATGTGTGGCATAGATTGCAGAAACAAGACTGGGGGTTGGCCAAGGTGTGTACACAGTGCTAAACAGCCAAAGTACAGCGACACACCATTGTCCACCCACAGTCTTTTGAGCCAACAGAACGCAGATTTGACCACATTCACATGGACATAGTGGGACCCTTGCCAGTCTCTCAGGGTTTCCGCTACCTGTTCACAGTAATCAGCTTCACTCGGTGGCCAGAAGCAATTCCCCTGGCCGACACATCCACCAGGTCCTGTGCCAAAGCACTCCTCTCGTCCTGGCAAGATTCGTACTTCCACAGCCACATCATTTTTGACTGAGGCGCACAATTCACCTGCAGTTTGTGCACCGAATTGCCAACCTGTGGAGTGCTCAGCTACACCATACGATGGCATACCACCCGCAAGCCAACAGCATGGTGGAGTGTTTCCACAGGCACCTCAAGACCGCCCTCATGACCAGACTCAAGGGCTCCAACTGGGTGAACGAGCTACAATGCGCACTATTGGGCATCCGAACAGCACCGAAAGAAGACCTCCACACATCCTCTGCTGAACTCATCTACGGAGCCCTACTCACGGTTCCATGGGATTTTGTTCCACAGACCAGAGGACAGCAGGAGGAGACAACCACCTTCCTGGAAAGGCTGCGCGAAAAGGTCGGTAGCCTGGCTCCGATCTCACCCTCCAGACACAGACAAGCCAAGTCCAAAATCCCCAGAGAGAATCCCATCGTTCACCACTGCAGAAGCCATACAAAGATCCCTTTCAAGTCATCTGGAACAACAGAGCCACCTTTGAGCTGGACATTGGTGGTGAACTAAAGGTCTTCACTACAGATAGACTCAAGCCTGCCCACACAGACCCAGCAGAACCCATGGAGTCACCAACACCTTGACGCAGAGGCAGACCACAAAAGACTTTGGGGACTATGCCTACGAACACTATAGACTGTAACGCCAGTTCTGGGGGGGAGGTCATGTGACAGCACACAACTGCGGAGATCGGGCCGGCACATCGCGCGGCAGCAGACACGGACAGAGATCACTAAAATGACTCCCAGGACAACGAACTGGCAGGAGTAGAAGCTGGGGTAGCATCAGACCAACAGCCCTAAAATGGCATTGGTCAAGCTGCCCAGCTAACTCAGCAGAAACAGGCTGGGGAAGAAGGGCATTCATATGCATAGGTGTTCCCACCCGCTATTGTTATTCATATGGGTGACTCAGTCAATCAGAAAACGGTGGGAACTTGAACAGTATAAAAATAGCCTTTCCAGCCCTAATAAAGGAGTGAGCTTAACCTACCACACTGTGTGTATGTGTTTCTTTGTAGTGGTTGGCTACAACCATTCATTTTATCAGAAAAAATTGAAATCTAAAATAAAAAAAAGAAATAATAAATGAAAGTTGCTTCTAATATTAATCAGTGTAACCACTTGTTTCTTATACCTCTTCTTTAATGTCTTATATCATTCAAACAAATGCCAATTCAAGCTGAAGGAATGGTATTTCATCTTTCATCTTGGCACAACGTTGCCATTGGGAGTTGATGATCAACGAATTGAACAATTTCCAATAACATTTTAGTTTGTATCTAGTAGGTTCTGATTAAGGGTCATCAACCTTTAAGTAACTTGGTTTTCTTCTCTTCATGAACCCACTGGGAATTGATTGGATTTTTAATATCAGATTTACAGCAACTGCTATATCTTGTCTCTCACAGTTCCAGCTCTTTTTTTTCCCCCTCTCTTCTCAGTAATTGTATATACATATTTTCCTGACTTATCAGCTCCAATTATCACCCTCTCTTAGTCAACACCATGTCTCTTTCTTCACTACAATCTCCCTCTATACTTCAGCTTAAAATATGTTTGATCTATTACCTTTCCCCGTTCAAATGAAAAATCATCAAACTGTTTTCTCACTACTGATGCTGTTGTTTCTTACAATAATTTCAGCCCCTTTGCTTTTATTACCCCTTACTTCTTGCCACTGAGCTAATTTTGTATCCAATTTATTGTTTTGTATTGGATAAGATTGAATTGCTTTGATGAGATTACCTTGTGGAAATTTTTCTTAAAGCTTTCTAAAAATCCTTTTGCCCACGTTGACCTTTTATGTTACTTCCTTAAAAAAATTCAATCCTGAAGGAAGCTGCAAATTAAATTTTGGCTCCAAGTTAAATGTTTCTTCAACCTATAAGTTCACCGGAGGCTTAATCAAACTGGCTCGGGAGGTTCTGAGGGACGTCACAATGAGGTGATGTCATTTGGAACGCACGGAATTTAAAAAGCTGCATGGAACTACGTCGGATCATTTTCTCTTTCTTCATTTCGCACTGGGACACGGTTGCTACATTGGTGACCCCGACGGGCCCAAACGGATTTTGGACCCAACATGGACAAAGCAGCGATTTCACTCAAACTGCCTGTCTTTTGGACCATTTAACCTGAAGTTTGGTTCGGGCAGCATGAGGTGCAGTTCCACATTCACAGATAGAAGTTGATGCCACTAAATACTATCATGTAATAAGCTCTCTCGATCAGGACAAGGCCAGTCGAGTAGTGGATTTCCATCAGGATCCACCAGTTCTCAGCAGGTATGAAGCCTTAAGGGCCCTCCTTCTCCAGATTTATGGTCTCTTACGATGCAAGTGAGCTGCATGGCTTCTCTATGTCGATGGCCTCGGGGACCCCACCCCTTTGGGGTTAATGAACAATAGGTTGGCACTAGCAGTTGTTTTAAGAGCATATGCCAGAAGTCATCTGCCTCATGTTGGCTGACGAGGACTTTCACAACCCTTGAATAGTGGCCACCCATGCAGACATTCTGTGGCATGCAAAACAGTAAGGCTGTGTCGCACCCAAAGTCCCAAGCTCCACGAGTACTGGTAACGAGGAGAATCATGTTTCCGTGACAATGGCTACGGCGACTGGCCACGGTAACAGCCTACTCTATGTCTGGGATGAACACTCCCTGCGCAAATCTCTGGTTAACATGGGTGTGGAGGTTAGTGTCCTTCCTCCTTCAGGCTTTGACACCCATACCAGGAGCGTGGGTCTGGTGCTCACTGTGGTAAATAAGAGTTTGATTCGTACGTATGGCACATGGACTATACCACTGAAATTCAACAACTCTAAGTTCACATGGAAATTCATTCTTGCTGCTGTGTCCCGACCATTGGTGGGTGCCAACTTCGTCAGAGTCCACTCATGCATGGTGGACTTAAAATGGAGCTGGTTGGTGAACACCATAATGTTCCAGATTTTTCGCCTTGGAAAAGCCAAACTACCAGCCCCAAACCTAGACACCGTGGAGTTCTCAAACAACAAATTTTCCAAACTTCTTGTGGAGTTTCCGGACAGTTCTCCACTGTCACACCCAAACATGGTGTCACACACCACATCCTCACCCAAGGTACTCCTCTACACACCTGAGCCCAACACTTGCCACCTGAAAAGTTGCAGCTTGCAAAACATGAGTTACACAAAATGGAGGGAATTATACACAGGTCTCATAGCCCATGGTCTTCCCCATTACATATGATGCCCAAAGCCACAGGAGGCTGGAGACCTTGCAAGGATTACAAGCATCTCAACGACACTACCACTGCAGACTGCTATCTTTTACCCTATATACAGGGCTTTACAGCTAATCTTCATGGGGTCAGGATATTTTCTAAAATTGACAGTGCATGGGTATCACCAAATACCTGTAAACCCAGAAGATGTGCCCAGACCGCCATCATAATACCATTTGGCCTCTTCAAATTTTTGAGAATGCCTTTTTGGCTCAGAAATGCTGCACAAATATTCCAACGATTGATGAATGCAGAGGGGCATGGCATGGACTTCCTTTTCATATACTTGGACAACATACCCGTCACCAGCCACTCACACAGAGAGCACCTGCAGCATCTATGTTTACTCTGTCACCGCCTACAGGAGTTGGGGCTAACTGTGAACCCTGCCAAGTGCAAATTCTGGCAGTCCTCTATTGAGTTCTTGGGATATCAGATCAGAAGCCGGGGTGTTGTTCCATTGCTAGCAAGGTGGAAGCCATCCTCAAATTCTTGAGGCCTGATACCATTAGTGGACTCCCAGAACTTATGGGGATGGTCAATTTCTATCATCTCTTTCTACCCCCTGCAGCTCATATTATGAAACCCCTCTTCAACCTCATGTCCCGCAATGCCAAAGAACTTGAGGGAACAAAAGGGACAATGGTAGCATTCCAGCAGACCAAAGACACACTAGAAAAGGCGACATTGATGGTCCATCCACAAATGGATGCATCAACTGCCTTGACAATAGACGAATCTGACACAGCAGTAGGTGAGGTCTTGGAACAGTACACTAATGGACAATGGAAGCCTCTAGTGTTTTTTAGTAGACCCCTCCACCCTCTGGAAATGAAATACAGCAAATTCGATGGGGAATTGCGGGTGCTGTACCTAGCAGACAGATACTTACACTATTTTTTTGAAGGCAGGGACTTCACGGTTTTTACTGAACACAAACCGCTAACGTTCGTCTTCATAAAGGCATTAGATCTCTGGTCAGCCCGCAGCATTGCCACCTATCTTATATATATTCAAGTTTTCAACCAGGATTAAACATATAACATATAACATAACATAACATAACAATTACAGCACGGAAATAGGCCATTAGGCCCTTCTAGTCCGCACCGAACCAAACACCCCTTTCTAGTCCCACCTCCCTGCACAGTGCCCATAACCCTCCATCTTCTTCTCATCCATATACCTGTCCAACCTTTTCTTAAATAATACAATTAACTCCGCCGCCACGATTTCTCCCGGAAGATCATTCCACATGGCTACCACTCTCTGAGTAAAGAAGTTCCCCCTCATGTTACCTCTAAACCTCTGCCCCTTAATTCTTAACTCATGTCCTCTTGTTTTAATCTTTCCTCCTCTTAACGGAAATAGTCTATCCACATCCACTCTGTCTATCCCTTTCATAATCTTAAATACTTCTATCAAATCCCCTCTCAACCTTCTACGCTCCAAAGAATAAAGACATAATCTGTCCAATCTCTCCCTATACTCTAGATGCTTAAACCCAGGTAACATTCTGGTAAACCTTCTCTGCACTCTCTCCACTCTGTTTATATCCTTCCTATAATTAGGCGACCAGAACTGCACACAGAACTCCAAATTAGGCCGCACCAACGTCTTATACAATCTCAACATCACCTCCCAACTCCTATATTCCATGCAATGATTGATAAAGGCCAGCATACTAAAAGCCTTCTTCACCTCCCTATTCACGTGAGTTTCTACCTTCAGGGAACGATGTACCGTTACTCCTAAATCTTTCTGCTCTTCTGTATTCCTCAATGCTCTCCCATTTACCACGTATGTCCTATTCTGATTCTTCTTACCAAAATGAAGCACTTCACACTTATCAGCATTAAATTCCATCTGCCATTTTTCAGCCCACTTTACTAAGCAGCCCAAATCCCTCTGCAATCCTTGAAAACCTTCTTCATTATCCACTATTCCACCTATCTTAGTATCATCTGCATATTTACTAATCCAATTCACCACCCCATCATCTAGATCATTAATGTATATAACGAACAACAATGGGCCCAATACAGATCCTTGAGGCACACCACTGGTCACCGGCCTCCAACCTGACAGACAATTATCCACTACCACTCTCTGACCTCTCCCTTTCAGCCAATGTTCAATCCATTTGACTATCTTAAAATTTATACCTAAAGACTGCACCTTCCTAACTAACCTTCCATGTGGTACCTTATCGAAGGCCTTACTGAAGTCCATATAGACAACATCCACTGCGCTACCCTCATCCACATTCCTAGTCACCTCTTCAAAAAATTCAATCAGATTGGTCAAACATGACCTTCCTCCCACAAATCCATGTTGAGTGCTCCTGATCAGACCCTGTCTATCCAGATGTTTATAAGTACTATCTCTAAGAATTTTCTCCATTAATTTACCTACCACAGACGTCAAACTTACAGGCCGATAGTTGCCAGGCTTCCTCCTTGAACCCTTTTTAAATAACGGAACCACATGCGCAATGCGCCAATCCTCCGGCACTATCCCCATATCTAATGACATTTGGAAAATTACCGCCAGAGCCTCTGCTATTTCCTCCTTCACTTCTCTCAATGTCCTGGGGAAGATCCCGTCTGGTCCCGGAGACTTATCCACCTTTATATTCTTCAAAAGCCTTAAAACTACACCTTTTGTAATCTCTATATTCCCTATATTTACCCAATTTGCTTTTTTTATCTCACATCTCCCAATATCCTTCTCCTTAGTGAATACCGAAGAAAAGAAACTGTTCAATATCTCCCCCATTTCTCTAGGCTCCACACACAGTTTTCCGCTCTGATTTTCTAAGGGACCAATTTTGTCTCTAGCTTTCCTCTTACCATTAACATATTTGTAGAACTCTTTTGGATTAGTTTTCACCCTGCTTGCCATAGTTTTGTCGTACCTTCTTTTAGCTTTCCTAATTCCTCTCTTAAGATTCCTCTTACATTCAATGTATCTTTCAAACATCTCCTTAACTCCATGCTTCTTATATCTAATGTACACCTCCCTTTTTCTTCGAACCAAGTTTCCAGTATTCCTTGAAAACCACGGCTCTCTCAAACCTTTTGCCCCTCCTTTTAACCTAACAGGAACATAAAGCTTTTGCACTCTCAAAATCTGATCTTTAAAAGACTTCCATCTCTCTACTACATCCTGCCCATAAAACAAATTGTCCCAATGCACACCCTGCAAGTCCTTTCGCATCTCCTCAAATCTAGCTTTTCCCCAATCAAAAATCTCAATCCTTGGCCCTGATTTCTCTCTTTCCATAATGACATTGAAGCTGATGGCATTATGATCACTGGACCCGAAGTGCTCGCCAACACTAACCTCCGTCACTTGACCCATCCCATTTGCCAACAGTAGATCTAACACTGCTCCTTCTCTGGTCGGCACCTCTACATATTGTTGTAAAAAACTATCTTGCACACATTTCACAAACTCTAACCCATCCAGTCCTTTCACAGAATGTGTTTCCCAATCTATATGTGGAAAATTAAAATCTCCCATAATTACAACCAGCGGTTGCAAAATAAGAATAATGTGGTGGCTGATGCGCTGTCCCACTCCTTCATTCAAGTCGTCCCTTCTCTGGGTGTAGACTACGTGGTGCTTGCCAAAGCTCAGCACCTGGTTGACAAACTCCTGGCTTATAGTACTCCTGCCACAAGCCTTCAAACCAAGGATGTAGCCTTTGGACCACAAGGTGCCAATCTCCTGTGCCATGTTTCCACAGGTTAGCCTCACCCTATCATCCCTGCTGCGTAGAGACATTGCATTTTTGATGCTATTCATGGACTGTCCCACCCCTCAATTTGAGCGACAGTCCGCCTGATAGCTGACAAGTTTGTATGGCACGGAGTCAAAAAGCAGGACTCGTACTGGGCAAAGACGTGCATGGACTTCCAATCTGCCAAAGTGCAAAGTCTCATGAAGGTGCCGCTTCAGCCTTTCCAGCCACTGCAGGGCATATTTGACCACGTTCATGTCGACATTGTTAGCCCACTTCCGGTGTCTCAAGGGTCTAGGTATTTGTTAACAATCATTGCTAGATTCACTAGCTGGCTGGAGGCAATTCCTATGACAGACTCATTGACTGATTCATGCGCTGGAGATTTTATTTCTGCCTGGGTATCTCAGTTCGGCCTACCCACACAGGTCATCTCCAACAGAGTCCTACAGTTTTCCTCCGCACTCTGGGACGTTTTGTCGTGATTGCTGGGAATGCAGCTCCACCACATGACAGCCTACCACCCGCAGTCGAAGAGCCTGGTGGAGAAGTTCCAAAGGCTGCACTGATGGCCTGCCTTCAGGGACCTGATTGGGCAGACAAACTACTTTGTATCCTCCTGGGAATAAGAATGACACCCAAGGAGGATCTCAGCTTCTCATCGGCCAAGTTGGTTTACAGAGCCCCGCTCATTGTACTTGGGGAGTTCGTGCCCGTTACACGCGAACAGGAGGTGGCACCAACTGAAGTCTTAGGCAGACTGCAGGAGCAGCTTGGAAAATTGGCCCAAGATCCCCCATCAAGGCATGGAACAATGACACCCTTCATCCCAAACGAACTCCAGGACTGTGAGTTTGTGTTTGTGCGTAGAGGTTCACACAGACCACCCTTACAGAGGCTGTATGAGGGCCCCTTCAGAGTGCTACAAAACAATGGTATAACTTGTGTACTGGACATTGGGGGGCATCCAGAGATACTTACAATTGACTGTCTTATCACCGGTCATCTCGACCTTGCCACAACCTCTGATGCAAAGGCACAGATGACTGCCCATTGCCTGTCTGGGGTGGGGGGGGGGGGGGAGGCGGTGCATGTAGCGGCTGACCAGAGGCTTAACGGAACTGGCTCAGGAGGTTCTGAGTGATGTCATGAAGTCACAATGCGATGACATCATTTGGAACGTGCAGGGTTTTAAAAAGCTGTAGGTGATTGTTTGAGAAACAACTTTTACTGAACTTTGACTCGACTACGTCTGATCATTTTCTCGTTCTTCCTTTCGATTGCGACACAGTTGCTACACATTGATGAATTAGGTCCTGTTTTGTTCCCAGGATCCCTAAAGCTCTGACTTATTTTGCACACTGGACTTCAATCAGTATTTTTAAAAGTCCCTCTAGAATTCAAGTTAAAAAGAACAAATGGTAAAAGTATGTTTGAATTGTAGTCAAGAAATAATTGCTCTTTGTCATTTTATGCCATATGATCATAGAATTATGGAAAAAAAATCAACATTCAAAGAGGCCATTGAGTTTATCATTTCTGTGCCAGTATAAAAAATCCACTTTGATGCAGCCATCTACCTGCATCCTGAGTACTTCTTCAGGAGTGCCAAAAAGCAGGCTTAATAAAAGAATTGGAAAGGGGGAAGGGCCCAGGCTAACAGGTGAGGGGCAATATGTGAATACAGGAAGGAAGATGGAAAAAAAGCTGAAAAGTGACAGGGAGAGGACAGAGGGCTAAGAGAGGTAGTTCTCTGATAGGGAGTGGGGGGGTGGGGTCAATGGAAAATTGAGGTCGATATAGGTGCTGTCTAATTGGGGACTGGTGAAATGTAATGTAAGGTGTGGTTCCTCCTCTTTGCAGGTCACCTCAACTGGGCAGTGCACAAGGCTGTGGACAGACATGTCAGTGAAGCAATAGGGTGTGGAACTGAAGTGATTGGCCACTGGGTGGTCCTTCGTTGCAACAAGCCCTCTGCCCTACTGTCATTTCTCATTTTCTCACCTGTATTATCTCTTATCTGTTAGCATGAGTTCCTCCCTCTCCCCACACCTTTTTATTCTGATGTCTGTCCAATCTTTACTTCCGAAGAAAAGCTCAGATCCAACGCAATGACTGCCTTTCACTTTCTGTGGGTGTTACGTGAACATACTGATTTTCTTCAGCACTTTTGTATATTGCACACATATAGTCCTCTCTGAATATGATCATATAAGAGCATTTAAGTTTTCAAATTGTGCTACTTGTGAAGAACTGCAGATCAAGTTACAAAATGCACCTTTAAAACGCCTTCCATAGTGAAGATAAAAACTGAATTATTTTAGCTTCATTGACTTCCCATTTTTCTGTTTAAAATAAGTAGCAGTGATTCATCATCAAGATGGCAAATGAATGGCCTTTTCAGGAAGAATTTTTGATGAATTTGTGAGACTAATATAAATCTGATAGAATGCGAAACATTTATCATTTGAAAAGCTGTTAAATAATGGCACCAGAGATAAGATTATTGATCTGGCCTTTCCCTGCAAACTCACAAGAGAATCTGCATGTGCATTTTCTCTCAAGGCCATATGATGGCGCCAAAAGGCAAATATTGTGCTCAAGCATTTATTTGGTTAGCTTTTCTTTGGCTTGGCTTCACGGACGAAGATTTATGGAGGGGTATGTCCACGTCAGCTGCAGGCACGTTGGTGACTGACAAGTCCGATGTGGGACAGGCAGGCACGGTTGCAGCGGTTGCAAGGGAAAATTGGTTGGTTGGGGTTGGGTGTTGGGTTTTTCCTCCTTTGTCTTTTGTCAGTGAGATGGGCTCTGCAGTCTTCTTCAAAGGAGGTTGCTGCCCGCCGAACTGTGAGGCGCCAAGATGCACGGTTGGAGGCGATATCAGCCCACTGGCGGTGGTCAATGTGGCAGGCACCACATTAAAGGCACCACATTAAAGGCACCTTTAAGCAGACATAATAAAAGGTACAGAGTGACAACTATGGTAGAGGAAGAGAAATTTCAAGGATTAGAGCTCAGACATTGAAACATAGAATGCAGAATTCCAGCAATTGGATGCAACCAGCTAGCAAATTTTTTTTTAAAAACAGCTCAGGAGAAGTGTCAGTTTTAGAAAATACAACTTGTTAATCAATTAAAGGAAATTCTTATCCTTTTATATTACTTATATATCTATAGCTATCATGTGTATCTCAAAAGAACATTAGGAAGAATACTGATCCAAAGAGAAAAAATTAAGCAAAGAAACCTAAATTTTGAACAAATAGATGAATTAATTCAAATATTAAATGATATTGTATTATTTAAAATTATATTATATAAAATTATATTATTATCAGGTGCCAAAATGTGGGTGAAGGAAAGGTATTTCTGTTAAAAAAGGCTTGTGTGGTGGTAGAACATTAAAATAGTAATTTTAAACAGTTGTATAAAGTAAACACCAGTAGAAAAACTCTCGTCTAGTTTTTCTTGAAAGATTATGATGACCCATCCTCTTGCACACTTGTAGGCCTTTAGTAAATACGAAGGCACAGCTATATATTTCAATATCTCCATGGTGTACAACTTGGAAATGAACCTGCAGATGGTAGTATTTCCATATAACTGCTGAACTTTTCCTTCCTGGTGATTAAAATTGCAGTGTTGGAGGTGTTATTGAAAAAGGCTTGGTGAGCAGGTGCGAAGATTATACACAGTCGAGTCAAAGTGCACCGATGATGAAGAGATTAAATGTTTAGAATGTTTGATGGGTTATTATGCTGGATTGTGTTGAACATTTCAGAAATCTTTGGAGTTGTACTTATCCAGGCAATTGTTGTACATTCCATTAATCTCCTTTATAGTGCCTTGTAGCTGGTAGAGAGACTTGTAGACTACTTTGGTGAATCCTTGCCATAGGATACAACTTGGGGAGAACAAGATTATTGGGGAATTAAACAGAATAAAACTTTAGACATGGTGACCCAGGATGAAATATTTGAGAGGGGAATAGGGAAGACAGGGATGTAAATAGCTCTGAGGTAATGAATAATTTAGAAATCGGTTAGGTTTGACAGGGAAATACAAGGTCACCCAAAATGGATTTGGAGTACATTGTGTAAATGCACATGGTGTGATATAACACAGAAGAATGAAAGATATCTCAATTACTCATGGAAGGGAATTTAATATTTCTGGATACCAAGTATTTCAAAAGAAAAGGTTAAATAAAAAGCTTGACAGCATTCAGCAAATAAACTAGATAGGTTGATGCAATTTAGGAGTTAATGACACAGGAAGAGAAATTTATCATTGCTTCTGCAAGAATATTGGTTGTTAGTTGTACTCAACACTGTACATTAAATTCCATTGACTTCTTTTATATATTTAGGACCAGCCATGAAAGACTAATTTCCCATCTCAAATCTATTTGATTAGAATTAGAGAATGGGTGTTCAACAGTCTGACAGTACTGAGACATTAGAGAAATTGAGAGAGATGATGGAGAGGATGTTTTAGGAGTCTTTGGTATTTGTATGTAAAATAACACTGTAACTACAAATAAAAGTAGGAAAATATAGATGCTAACTCATCATCACCTATTTTACCCAATGACATATTGTGAAGAGATATTCTAAAGAACATAAAAAAGTGACTCATGATGAAGAATTTGTTTACCATTGAATCAGAGAATCTGTTAATTTAAATATTTTTATTGGTTAATATTGTGACATTTGAACCTCAAGACAGTTCATGACTAACTACGGTACAAAACTAACATTGGATCAGACAAGGAAACAGCTATTTATTTAACAGTGGTAACATGAGAACATTAGCTTCAGCAAAAACATCAGAATGAGTCATATGTGACATGACACTCAGGCACTCAAGGAAAGAAAATATGTCCCAGTGCCAAAAACCTCATTAAGTCAGTAACAACATGTGTTTTACTAAAAATTCTGGGAACATTTGTTCAGGTAAAAGCAATAAATTAGTTGCACTAAGAAGATAGTTACTATGCTCGGATAATATTGATTTTTTTTTAAATCAATATATTCGTAACAAAATTACAACTACCTGTCAAAACAAAGAGAACATAGAGTGCGTAATGATGATGGTAGAGGCAAGTCAATCAAATACAATTTCTTGAGGTCTACAATCTCAACTCTTCCTATAGTTTTGCCCTTTATAAGATGTCAACAGATTTGCCAAACTAAACACGTTATAATGGGAACAGTTAATTTCAGACTCAGTCTGGCCTCTTGAAGATTTTATTGCCTTCAGTATAAATGTATACATCTATTTTTAATTATACTGAAGATGGAATTAATTTTCCATCTATCAATTAATGCAGAATCACCAACACTGTTGTTTGACAATCACAATGCAATAAAACAGAATCCTTTTTGTCTGTAAAAGGCAAATCGTTTGGTAGTTTACACAAAAAAAAATGCTGGAGAAACTCAACAAGTCAAGCAGCATTCTTTATGTAGCAAAGATAAAGATACATAACCAACCTTTCGGGCTGAGCCCTTCATAAAGAGAGGAGCAAAAATCAGGCAGATGCCTTTTCATTTTGTTATTCATATGTTTCTGTCCCGAACAGGAGAGTACGAGATACAATGCCGCAACTTTGAAGGCCAGGGATTCCTTCTTTAGTTAGTTATGATTTTGCTTGTTTCATCAAGAAGTAGGGAATTTATTGAAGAATGTCCTTTGGAAAAGTGTTTACTTTCACGGAGCTTTATGGATAATCAGCATGGTTTTGCACATGGATGATTTGACTCATAAAGTTAGTTGAATGTTCTGAGGAGGTAACAAAGATGATTGAGTGAAAGACAGTGGATATTGTCTACACTTGACAAGGTTCCTGATAATAGGCTGGTCAAGAAGATTAAGTCACAATAGATCCACAGTGAATTGGATTCAAAATTGGCTTAGTCAGAAGACAGAGGGTAGAGAGGAGCTTCTTTTCTGAGTGGAGATCTGTGACAATGGTGTTCTACAAGGGCGCATGATTAGCCTAGTAGACAGTTTAACACTGTAACAGTGCCAGCAACCGGAGTTCAAATTTGGAGCTGTCTGCAAGGAGTTTGTACGTTCTCCCTGGGTCTGTGTGAAATTCCCCCGGGCGCTTCGGTTTCCTCCCATCCTTCAAAAATGTAGTGGGTTTGTAGGTCGATTGGGTATAATTAGGCAGCATGGGTCAAAAGGGCCTGTACCATGTCTTTAAAAAAAAAGGATTGGGGTTTGTAATTTATACAAATGATCTGAATAAAAATTTGAATGGTCTTATAAGTAAGTTTGCAGATGCCATGGAAATTGGAGAAGTGGATAGTAACAAAAGCAGAATAAATATCAGATGGAAATTTTGGCAGACAAATGGCAGATGGAATTTAACATAAACAAATGTGAGACGTATTGAGGTAAAATGCAAAAGGAAAGTATAGACTAAATATCCATTAATGCAAAGAATGATCTTGGGGTGCAAGTCTATTGCTCCCGAAAGTGGTATAAGGTGGTAAAGAAGGAGTAGAGCTTGCTTGCCTTCATTGATTGGGGCAATGAGTATAAAAGTTGGGAAGTCATGTTGTAGTCATAGAAACATTTAGTTAGGCCTCACCTGATGTGCAGTTCTCTTGCCACGCTCTCAGAGGAATGTGGAGTCTTTGGAAAGGGCGCAGAAGTTCACCAAGATGTTTCCTGGATTAGTGTATTCGCAAAAGGAGAGGTTGGACAAACCTGGGCTGACCATCGGAAACTGAGTGGCAACAGATAAAAAAATGAATAAAATGATGAAAGGCATAGTTAGAATCTATTTTGCAGGGTGAAAGTGTTAAATAAGGAAAGGAATAGGCTTAAGGTGAGAAGGGGAAGTTTGAAGGAGGCGTGTAAGGAAAGTCTTTTACACAGAAACTGGTAGGTGTCTGGAACGTGGTGCCAGGGATGGTGGTAGAACCAGATATAGCAATACATTAGAAATCTGATAATCCGAATTGCTCAGGGATTGTGTCTGGAATTTTGAATTGTCCGGATTCTCGGGCAGTACTTCTAAAATTCAAATTTAAGGATGAATAAAGAAGAGATAAACATTGTATATTCATTAGCAAATACAGCATGCTTCACTTATCAAAACTACCAGTTGTAAAGAAAAAATAAAGTAGTTGCTTGTTGCCAACTGCATTTATGACACTAACACATGCATGTGCTAAAAGCCTGCTAAATTTAAAAAGTTTGAGAGTTTTCAAAATATTCGAATTCTTGGGTGGTCTGGATTTCTGGCACCTCGATTTTTGGTCTTCTACTGTATGTAAGAGGCATTTAGACACATGAACAAGCATGGAATTTGATGATATGGCCATATATAGGTACACAATCCTTTATCTGGAACCCTTGGGGGACAGTGTGTTCCGAATTTCAGATTTTTCTGGATTTCGGAAAGCCAGATTTAAGCCCACCCGAATTGTGCTGCCGTATCCTCCACCGCCCCCACCCCCTCGCCTGCCCGACTTGCGCTGTTGTCTCTTGCCCCACTTGCCGGTTTTTTGAGCTTTCCGGATTTTAGATGTCCGGACATAGGATTGTGTAGCTGTACCGACAACTGAGATATTTTAGACCACACATGTCAAACTCTGGCCCGATATAATTATATTTGGCCCGCAAGATCATTTCAAAAATGTATTAGAGGTGGCCCACCCTGCAGCGAGAGCCGATGCTGTTTTTTGGTAATGTCACCCCCACCATCCTCCCCCTTCATTGCACATCCTTCCCCACCCCCTAACTATCCCCTCCCCCCTAAAACCACCCCCCTTAAAAGATGGCCAGAATATTCTCAAAAAGGAATCCAGAATGGTAAAGTTCCACAAACCTTCTGCTGGGAATCCTAACAACACCCGGGCATCAGATCCACGGGACGCGGAGGGAGCAAGAGTGTTGCAGGTTGACCGTGCAAACTTTGAGAACGGGGAAAACAAAATTGTAACACGAGAAGTCTGTCGATGTCATCAGCCGGCAAGCCAGTTGGAAGGCTCCCCGCACAACCAGTCACTTTTCCCACCTGTCGAGCGGTGCGGCGGATTGGCGAGCGCCTGTGATTTCCTGTCAGTGCGACGGACATGGCAGGCTGCGCACGGCCCCCGCTGTTCCGCAAAGGCTGATCGGCAGCGCGCTGGGCCTGAGTGGGTGGGTAAGCAGGGGTGGGCAGAGGGTGTAGGTGAGGAATAATGGGCAGGGGAAGTTATGGTGGTGCAAGGTGCAGTTAGAGGGAGGGATGAGTAGAAGGAGGGGTGGATAGGGAAGAGGTAAAAGGGGAGGGGCAGGGTGAGTAGGGGAGGGGTGATTAGAGGGTGAGAGATGGGTAGAGGGAGGAACAGGTTGAGGGGAGAGGCAGTAGAGGGGCGTGTATAGGATGGGGTGGGTAGAGGCAGAGCGAGTGGAGTGAGGGGTGAGTAGAGGTTGGGTAAAGGACTGGTCAGGTCGAGGGTTGGTGGGTGTAAGGTAAAACATCATGAGATGGGAATGTGTAAGGAGTTACCCTGTGCAGGGCTGTAACAAGAAGGGGAGGTGTCCTTGTACTCCTGTTAGGTAAAACATCATGAGATGGGAATGTGTAAGGAGTTACCCTGTGCAGGGCTGTAACAAGATGTGAATGCATCCTTGTACTTACAAGATAAGAGAGACATTGATGGATTGAGAGGCAGGAAGCTAGCAGGGAAAGGATAGCAACAGTTTTAGTCATTGGACAAGTAATGATATGATGATGTTCTAAGCACGTATCCAAGGGTATAAAAAATCACCATTTTGCTGATAACGGCAGAATGCATTCTCCGACTAACATGGTTAGTTGCAAGTGTTACAATCCGGTAATAAAGAACAAAGAACCCTGATTTTGACTCAGTCTGGTGTTTGTCTCACTCATTCATGAACAAAGCAGACCTAACAGTGGGTCGAGGGTGAATAGAGGCCTAGAGCCTGAGGAGTGAGCAGGAAATGCTAAGTCCTGATGCAGGCCAAAATGGACACAGCCTGTGAATGCTGACTACATCTCCACAGGGACCAAATAGGTTTCCCTCAGGTCAAGCAAAGGGTGAACTTGAGCTACCTACTCCTGACCTGTAACATTATCCTCCTAAAGTTATATCCTAAAGTTTAACATTACATATGTTGAAAGAAGAGAAAACATGCAGATGTTGTTGAAAATTTTCAATAAATATTTAGTTCGGCCCTCGACTTAGTCCAAGTTTTTAATTTTGGCCCTCCGTGAATTTGAGTTTGACACCCCTGTTTTAGACTGTCATCATGATCAAAGCAGACATGGTAACCAAAGGGCCTGTTCCTGTGCTGTACTGTTCAGTGTTCTGAGTTAAAAAAAGTATAATCTGTTCCTGTGCTGTACTGTTCAGTGTTCTGAGTTAAAAAAGTATAATCTGTTCCTGTGCTGTACTGTTCAGTGTTCTGAGTTAAAAAGTATAATCTTGGGAAGTTTGCGTACACTTTCTCACAATTGATTGCAGAAAATGCTGGTAGAATGCTTGAGTAGTGGTCTTGTGGGTTGAATGTATAAATGGGGAACAAAAACCTTTGTATAATTAATGCTCTATCAGTTAACCACATTAGAATAGAAGGGGTGAATGTGATAGTACAGATTCTATCACCAATGTGTATATGTACAGATGGTAGTGTAGGATGACTGTGAATGGCTGAGAGTGTAGCCACACCTACTGGCAGGCCTTAAAGGATTGAGAGTGTAGCCACACCTACTGGCAGGTCTTAAAGGATTGCTCCTAGCCAGACCAGGTCATTCTGGACTGGTCGACCTACTTGTGATATGCTCCAGTCTTTTAGTTAATAAAAGCCTTGGTTTGGATCAACAAGTCTTTGGTTCTTTCGACACGCTCTACAGTGATTTAATTACCATAAATCATTAGCTCGTTTCACATGTTGTTGGCCCAGGTACTGAGGAAGCGGTTTGGGCGTAACAACCTTTGTGGGGATTCTGAGGGGAGGGGGGGTCACAGGTTCAGGGCGTGCCAGCCTATACAGTACATTCATACAGTGGTTGTTTCAGAAATAACCATAAAGAGGTTTAAAGGCTTAGCCTGGTATTCAGATGTTAATGGATTATGGCATGTAATATCTCTTCAAATTTAAGTAGCAAAAATGCAAGTTAAAAAGATGCATTTACAAAGTGTGTTTCTGATAACATGTACCCACCCCACCACCCTATTTATTTCTCATGTCACAATTTGCAAGCGATTGAAAACAGTGTGCTGTGGATTAATATTTGTTACCTACTAAAATGTTCTGGGTTGGGTCTGATATTAAATGGGTGGAAAGAACCCTTCTTAGTCACGAAGAGGTCAGATTGTTTACTCGTGACCAGTTTCTTTCACATGTCTTCTCCAGTCCCATCAACAGAGGACCGAACATAACTTTGTTTTGCCCTTGTGGCGTGAAACTCCTTGGGAAAAATATATATTCTATCAGTCACCTACAGGATTGTGTTTAAAAACAAGATGAATTTGATTCAGGCTCTATATAACAATACAAAGTAAAATCTCAAGCAGCAGTCGCGTTCTCATGAAACTGCTGTGGCAGTGGTTGATAAAAGTGAGAATCATCTTGCTGATTGAATTGGAAAACAAAGGATCATCTGAAGGTGGTGGCGGGGAGGGGGTGGGGTGTGTCAGGGATAAAATGTTTTTGAGATTTCATTCTGGAAGAGTCAGTTTCAACAGTGTCAATTTCCGAGGTACTCGTGGCACTCCAGCAGCGTATACAACACATTATTTTAAGATTACTAGTATATTTTACTTTCATTAAAAACAACTCAAACCTTGTTCTACTAATTCTAGACATAGCACAATATTTGGGTTTAATTTCTTTAAATAAAACAATAATTTTATTTTTATTTACAGCAAGAAAGGAAGTATGGATTCCTTGCAAAGGTCACAGTTCTATTGTGTTCCTCTGAATTACAACGTCTTCAGGTAATTTGTGTGAAAATCTAAGGAGGCAATGTGAAGCAAAGCCTCACATTCAGATTTATTGTCAGAGTACGGAGATGACATTTTTTAGGACTTTGTTCCTAAATATTAAAATAAGATGTGATATATTCTAAGAATGCACAGAATCCTTAGACTATATCAAACTTTATTTCAATATTTTATAACACAACAGAGCCTCATCCAATCAAATTATTACAGTGATTGAAAATTATTATTTTTTTAAAGAACAATTTATTGGCATCAACTGTAGATTCACTGAGTTTCTCAACTGTGCATGAGTACTTCAGGGTTAACAACTTAGCGCGCTTCTTAAAAATTACTTTAAACAACTCACTAGTGTTGTTTTAAATTAAGTGACAGACACAATTAAATCAACCCCTGCCTTTCCAAAAAGCTGAACAACCGCTGACGCGCGTAAAGCAGATCAAATAAGCCTGGTGATATGCAAAATGGGTAAAATTAGCTGACATGTAAAAATTTATATATATGTGTTTTTTTTTAATTTAAGGCCCCTTTATAACATATGTTACAAGCTTCTCAGTAGCTTTATCTGGCCCAGAGTATAACTATGATGTTACAGCATGGTGTATTTGCTAAATTGCAAGTTTTGATGCACATATTCATAATCTGAGAACAATCTTAAAAAACAGTTGCTCCACGTTTTCAGATATTAAACTGCACATTTCATATTACTCCAGGAAGCCTCCAGGACACAGGTGCAGCATGCAGGAAATATAGTTAGTTAACACAAAATGTTAGAAGATGATATATATTCTTTGATGCCTTATTGAATTCTAATCCTCTTTATTACCAAATTTTTTTTCTTCGTCTGGCTCAGTGATCAGACAATTAATTTTAGAATGTAAAGTATATATAAAATTGCAATGAGGAAAGATCATTTATTTAATCAAGCTTTACAGATCATACATACACCTAGAAAATCAGAGTGGTCAACTATGTATGGAGACTCGTGAAATGGGGGAGATTTTAAACAATATTTTTGCATCAATTTTTACGCAGGAAACTGGCACAGTGAATAAGGATGGAAGGGAAACATATGGAAATTAAGGAGAAGGAGGGATTTGCTGCCTTGCAATGAATGAAGGTAGACAATCCCCTGGACAGGTTATGATATTCCCCCACACCTTGAAAGAGACAAGTGCTGAAATTGCTGGGCCTCCTGGTGGATATCTTCAAAATGTCCTTAGTCACGGTGGAGGTGCCGGTGGATTGGAGGGTCTCATGTTGTCCCGCTGTTTAAGAAAGGCTCCACGAGAAAACTAAGCAATTATAGGCCAGTGGTATCAGCATATCAGTGGTATGTAAATTATTTGAAGGATTTCTGAGAGATGTATATAGTTATTTGGACTGTCATCAGCTGATTAAGGACAGTCAGTATTGATTGTACTTTTTTGAGGAAGTTACCAAGAAGGTTGATGAGGCAAAGGACATGGATGTTGTCGAGATGGACTTTAGTAAGGCCTTTGACAAGGTTCCACATGAGAGGTTGGTTCAGAAGGTTAGGGCACTTAGTATACGTAGAGAGGTTGAAAATTGGATTCAAAATTGGCTTAGTGGAAGAAAGTAGAAAGTGGTGGTGGATGGTTGCTTCTCAAACTGGAGATCTGTGTTGAGTGGTGTGCCTCAGGGATCTGTGTTGGGACCATTATTGTTTGTTATCTATATAAGTGACCTAGATGATAACATGGTGAATTGGATCAGCAAGTTTGCTGATGACACAAAGATAGGAGGTGTTGTGGACTGTGAGGAAGATTTTCAAACCTTGCAAAGGGATATGAATGAGCAGGAAAATTGGGCCAGTAAATGGTTGGTGGAATTTAATGCAGGTAAGTTTGAGGTGTTGCACTGTGGAAGAGCAAATCAGGGTAGGATGTACACAGTAAATCGTAGGCCATTGAGGAGTGTGGAGGAGCAAAGAGATCTGAGAATACATATATGTTGTTCCCTGAAGGTGGTATCGCATGTGGACAGGGTTGTAAAAGAATTTGGCATCTTAGTCTTGATAAGTCAAAGTATTGAGTACAGAATTTGGAATGCTATGTTAAAAATAATACCAATTGTGTGCAGTTCTGGTCATCCAGCAGCAGGAAAGGTATCAATAAGATTGGAAGAGTGCAGAGAAGATTTACTAGGATGTTGTTGGGTCTTCAGGAGTTGAGTTACCAGGAAAGATTAAACAGGTTAGGACTACTTGGAGCAAAGAAGGATGAGGGGAAACGATAGAGGTTTCTAAGATTATGAGGGGTATAGACAGAGTAGATATGAGTAGGATGTTTCCACATAGGTTGGGGTAGATAATTTCGAGAGGTCATAGCTTCAGGCTGAAAGGGGAGAGGTATAAGGGGAACATTAGGGGAAAGTTTTTTTCACTCAGAGAGTGGTAGGAGTGTGGAATGAGCTGCCATCTGATGTAGTGAATGCAGATTCAATCTTGAGGTTTTTTTTTAAATTGGATAAATACAAGGATAAGAGAGGTCTGGAGGGTTGTGGATTGAGAGGAGGTCAGGGAACTAGCTAGCTTTATTGGTCAGAAGGGGTGAATGGCCTGTTTTTCTGTGCTGTAATGTTCTATGGTTCTAGGAGTCTACCATATTTGTATGACCTCTGAAAATATAAAACTTTGTGAACATTTCCCCTTTGGTAAAGGCCATCATTAAATTTTGAAATGCTGGTTAAACCAGATATTTCCTTTATTGAACATCAACATGATACAGTTCACAGATGACATTTATTTTTCCTTCACAATGGCACATGAGTAAAGCATGCTAGAAATACAACTATTCCCTGTGCAAGGACAAAAATACATCTGTTCCCAAAATGCCAAATGCTGAACCACTAGTATTGAGGACTTGTGTTTGAAAAGGAATTAGATATCTTCTACATGAAAATGGGAATTTAATGACTGTTACACATTGCTTTCCTGAATTTTAAACTGCCTTTGCCAGACCAATGTATTCAGTGTAATCAAATGCACATGGGGCTTAACCCATAGTCCTTAAAGAGACCACTGGAGGACTTCACTGAAATATATTTAAAAAAAATAAAGCAGACTGAACTGGAGGAAGTGGTGCTCCTCCTGGCTCCAAAGACTTTTGCAAGTTCCCATTGACTCTCCCAAATTACCCCCTCTCTCCTGATCTGTTTATCCTCGCCATCAGTCTCCCTCACAGTTACTTCCCTCTTTGCAATTCCTTTGAAAATGACAAATATGAGATATCAATCATATATCCATTGGATATTGTGAATATGTAGAAACATTTGACTATTTTAATAATATATTAGACCCAGTGTCATGCCTTAATAGGTGTCAAAGCATTGTGGCATCCATAACCCAGGATGATGAGTGGGCTGCCTTTCGGCGAGTGAATCCGAGGACAGCATCTGGTCTAGATGGAGTACCCAGCCAATTATTAAAAATCTGTGCTGACTGACATACCAATGTATTTACAGATATCTTAAACATCTCACTCCAGCTGAGAGTGGCACCCATTTATTTCAAATAGGTGTCTATTGTATTGGTGCCTAAGTAGTGTGTAACTTGCCAAAATGACTATTGACCAGTGGCGCTCACATTAACAATGATGAAGTGTTTTGAAAGGCTAGTGTTGAAGAATATCAGCTCCTGTTTGAGCACTGACATGGATCCATTCCAATTTGCCTATTGTAGTGACAGGTCTATGATGGATGCCATCTCACTGGCTCTACCCAGACCTGGGACTCAACACCTCACTATGTAATTGGATCCTGGATTTCCTTAATCCAGACCACAATTATTGAGGCTTGGTAAGAACATCTCCACAACCTCCATCAGTATCAGAGCACCACAGGGTTTTGTTCTTAGGACCCTGCTCTATTCAGTTTACACCTACGACTGTGTGGCTTGGTATGACAGGAATATTATCTACAAGTTTATTGTAGATATCCTGGGAAATTTCTACAGATGTGTGGTGGAAAGTGTGCTGACTGGGTTCATCACCATCTGGTATGGGGACACCAATACCCCTGAGTGAAAAGCCCTACAAAATTTTGCCCCAGGACAAAAATAAAACCCTCTCCACCACCGAGGACATCTACAGGGAATGCTGCCATTGGACAGCAGCAGCAATCATCAAGGATCCACACCACCCAGCACATGATCTGCTCTTGCTCCTACCATCAGGAAAGAGGTATAGACGCCACAAGGCTCACATCACCTCCACCATCAGACTCCGCAACAACAAACTCAATCAGAGACAAGACTCATTTAAGGACTCTTACTTTTGCACCTTATTGATTATTTTTCTCCATATTTCACAGACAATTTGTTTACATTTCTTCATTTGCTTACATGTGTATGTTGAGTTTTTTTTTGCACTGCCAATAAGTGGCAATTTTTCCTTGCCCACAGGAAAAGAATCTCAGGGTTATATGTGATGACGTATGGGTCTGACAATAGATCTGAAAGTAAAAATCTAATTAATGCTTAGGATATCATCAGTTGGGAGTTTTCTGATAGGAGACTGGGGAGCACATAGTTTTGTGGAGTTTCAGGTGATTGATTATTATCAACTTAATGGAAACATTTTCATTCCATGTAAATGATTCAATGATTTTTCAGTAGCAGTATTTGTACAGTTGAGAAATACTCATCTATAATCCATAATTGACTCTTACATTCAAATTCAGAGTGGCACAGGCTCAGAAAATTTGAGATATATACTCAACCACTTTGCATGACAGGCAGAATATAATTGAAAATTAGATCCAAACCTGGGCTAAGTATCAGCTGTTGCTTTTTTATTTTCTCTTGGTTAAAGGACAAGGCACAATTTAATTGTTTGTCCATTAGTAAATTATTTAATTAAGCCCATACAGCCCAAATACACTAATTACCCTACAAACCCCATATGTTCTTTGAAGCGTGGGAGGAAATTGGAGCGCCTGGAGGAAACCCATGCAGGCACGGGGAGAACATACAAACTCCTTATAGGCAGCGCCAGATATGAACCTGGATCACTGGCGCTGAAATTACATTGCCATAACCATGGTGCCCAATTATATTTTAATTCAGAGGAAGGACTGAGTTTAAAATGACGAAGATTTTACAATCTTTACCTCTTTTATATGATAACATTGGAGTGGCAGAAGAGAGCATTGTAACCGAGAATATATTTAAGTTTATATTAGACCAGTTGGTTCCAGATGTGGGGAATTTGGCTGTCGTGTCACCATTGCTTTCAGCTTGAAGGCCAATAGATAGGGCTAACTGCCAGGGGAGGTTGGCAAAGACAAGGGAGAATGAGCTCTCAGGACTGTAACCACTTACAGCAGTTTTAATTTTCTGATTTGTCTAGGCAAAAATGTTCAAGCTATTTCTCCAAGGAAGTCCCAACAGATGTCTATTCTGCAGCTAAACATGCAGCCATTGGAAACACAATCAATTTTAATTTCAACACTTCTGACTCTTTCCAGACTGATGCTGAAGACAGTAGCAACATTCCTTATGTGCAGCACACATAAATGGAAGTAAAAGAGGCTCAATGCTTTGGTCAAGGATATTTCAGACAATGAGCAGGGGAGATGTTTAAATATAGTGGCTTCCCTTGCTCATTACCTGAGAGGTTTCACATCAAAATTCTGGAATGTAGCAATACACAGTAAAGTGAAGATATTGGAGTCTGAACCTAAATACTATCTTTTCCTGTCCTCCCAGGGTATGAGGGATGGTCCTTGACCCAACCTTCTCACACTGTCCTGTTTACACTAGCTTCTTCTATATTTATCCACTCTTGATAAAAGGGTTCAACTTGAAACATCAGCTGTTCTTTTTCTTCCACTGATCCTGCTCCATCAGTTTGATTTTAGCTTTTAAAATATCATTCACACAGTGCCCATCTGACCTATGACCATACCTTGAAATAATGAAGGTAAATGCATTGTACCCATGGAATGACTATGACGTCATAAAATATAGCAGCTTCCTTTTTTGAGTTACTGTTTCAGTCTAAAAAGGATAACAAATTGGGAACATCATCCCTTATCTGCCAGAAGCTTGCGCATTTCTGATGAGAATGTTACTTTGAGTTAAATTCTCAAAGAACACCATTGGGGACCTGGACCATTCAGGAGGCATCTGCATTATAATTTAGAGAGATTATAACGTTTTTAAATTATTGTCTGGCTTCTCATTTCATCCTTTACCAATAACTGAGCAAGAGGAGCAGTAGGAAGAAAAGGAGGAAAATGGTGAGAAACTGTTAGGAGAGAGGCTCCTTCTGGCTGGGCATTTATGGAATGACTGATAGAGCAATGCATTCTATAATGAGAACCTTGAATGTAATTGTGATGTGTCAGTTAATGGAGCCAACTGTTTTCATGTGCAGGAAAATCTAGAAAATATTCAGTTTTGAGCTGTTAAATGGCAAATAACTTATGCACTGCACAACTTCCAATTAATGATTACTTATAAGAGAGTCTGTTATCACCTCAATATTAGTAGCATTACCTTCACTGATTCCTCCACCATCAACCTCCTGAGAGATTAGCATTATCCAGAAACTTAAGTGAGCAGGCCATACTATAGCTACAAGATTAGGGTTAAGTCTAGCAATTCTGCAGCAAGAGATACCGTTTTCACATCCTTAATGCTTTTCTGCTTCTTAGATATCAAGAATGTGATGGAATTGTCACAACTCATCTTTTCTTCTTGTAGTTCAAACAGCTATTAAGATGATAAGCAAAAACAAGAACAAAGTTTGATCAAGCCAGTACCATATCCTGTAATTTCCCCTTACTGTTGCAACAGTGTTACAGTTATTTCTTGCAAAAGATTTTAGATCTCAGTTTGACTTCTGTCATACCTTAGAAAATTGGAAACTTAAACTACTTACCAAGAACGAGGGTAAAGGGTGAAATGAGGGAAAGAAAGTTTAACTCTGACCATTATTGACCATGCTGTTTATCAATTTAGGTTGGAGCAAAATACTGAAACTCTCTTCCTATTTGCAACAGGGCAAAGATTGCAACAGCTCAAGGAGATGGCTCCCACTACTTTCTGAAGGGAACTTAGAAGTATTTATTAAATAAAAACAGAAAATGTTGTGGAAAATGAAAAGGATACTATTTTGGTTTGTAGATCTTTCACCAGAACAAAGAAAGGGAGGAGGGGGGGGCAGGGAAACAAATGAGTATTGGCAACAGAGAAGCTGGGAAAGACCTCTCGAAGGAAGAAAAGGAAATTCATGCTATAGGATGAAATAATGTAGTCCTTAAAATGGATGGTTGAACTTTGTGTTATATGCTGCTAATGTTGTAAAGTCTGGATATTGTGGTAAAATGAAAGAAAAATAAAAGAAGAATGATCACCAAAAATGGCCAATCCTGATACAAGCAGAAGAAAGAGGAAATTATCTAAAATTAGAGAATTCAGTATTGACCCCTACAGACTGCAACATGCCCAGGTGAAAGGTCAGATTTTGTTCTGTTGCAGGGTATATTATATTATATATAAATGTCTTTAAAAGAGATAGATTGTGGGGGTTTAGTGTGTAGATCACTTCACAAAAGACATCTTATTTAAAATGCAAGAGCTTTACTGAAAGAGAGACATTGAGGCACCAGTGGCTTTGTAAAAGACAAATGAATTGCTTTGGAAGGAATTTCAAAAACAGGTGAAAATAAACAGACCAGGTTTAAAATGATGATAAGATCTTTCAAGGATTGGGTTTTGGAGCCTTGGGGAGGTGTTCTGGTTTTTCACAAACAGAGAGAAAAAAAACAAACAGGATTTCTCTGAGAGAGAGAGAGAGAGAGAGAACTACTTTCTACAGTGGGATTTGAGGCTGCAACATGGCAAGCTGGCAGGCTTGTTGAAAACCCCATTTTGAAGACGGGTTGTAAGTTCTAACTTCAGCCTGTTGAAAACCCTTGTAGTCTTTACAAGAGAAAATGACTGGCTAGGGTATTTCTCCTGAAATAATGGGAACAAGAGGAACTCTTTGGTGACTTAGAAAAAGGTTATAATTTGGAAAACCCATGATGGGGCAAGTTTCTTCAGCAAGACACTGAAGTGACTGATCAGATGGAATCAATTTGTGTGTGTCCAACGAGCAACAAATATCTCCCTGAAACCAACAAGAACCTTCCTGAGTGGTAATCATTTACCTTTAAGCACCAGAGCCTGGTGAAAATTCATAAATGTTAAATTCTGTGCACAGTATAAAAATTGCCTGATACCAGTGAACTTGGAGGAGTGAGAAGTGAGATTGGACTGTGAATTAAAGAACATTCCTGAACATATACACATTACATGCACATGCGCTGAGAATGAGAAGGGGGTTAAGTTAATAGTAGTAAGTTAAAGTTTGTTCCTGCTTTTATGTTTTAAGAAAATTAAAAGCAACTTTTGTTTAAGTAACCATTTGTCTTGGTGAATCTCTATTGTTGCTGGGTTTTGCAGTCCTCTGGACTTGTAACAGTTCTGTGAGCTTGTATTTGGTCTTGTAACAGTGCAGAAGGTCACAGGCAGAGAGGTCAAAGTTAAGAGTAGGTTGGGGAATTAAAGTAGTGGGCAACTCGAAGTTCAGGATTATTCTTACAGGTTGAATGGAGATACTCCCTAAAGTGATCACCTTTTTTTGGTTTTTTTTCCCCTCAATATAGAGGAGTCACATTATGAATGACAAATGCAGTACCCTCAATTGGAAGAAGTACAGATGAATCTCTGCCTAACCTGGAAAGACTGGGTCCCTGGATGGTAAGAAAAGAAGAAGTAAAATAATAGATATTGCACCTTCTGTGATTACGTGAGAAAGTACCATACAAAGGAAGAATGGACCAGAGAGTTGTAAAATAAGCAATCACTTCAAAATGCTGAAACGAGAGGGAGAGAAATATGTGTTTGGTAGTTGAAACTTGTTGAATTACTTTACCGGGTATTAAATAATTCCTGCATGTTTTACTCACATCCCTGGAATCAAAAAGTTAGAAAAGTGATACTCCTTATTCTTCTACTGTTCCTATCTTCCCTTCCCTCACCATCTACTTGTGCACAACTAAACAAGCTAAGACTTCAACAAGTCAATGTTTATGCTGGGTGATGTCAATTTCCACAGAAATACATGGTTAGCATGGCTGTAAGTACAACACTATTACAGCATCAGCCATCTGCGTTTCAATCCTGTGTCTGTGTGGGTTTCCTCTGGGTACTCCAGTTTTCTCCCACTCTCCAAAAACGTATGAGATTGCAGGTGAGGATGATCATTTCAGTCCACTATCTTCCCATGAGTGGAAGCAGTCAAGGCTTAATGCTGATAGGATACATTGGGTAGATGTTGTTTGTGCTGCATTGATCATGCTACAGTAAAATTCCCATTAATCAGAATTCAAGCAACTGGCAGCCTTAAGTAACTGGCAAAAAAAATTGCAGAAAATAAATAGGTAAAAAAATACAAATATTTAAATTTGGCACCACCTAGCAGTCAGTTCATCAATCCATGCAACGTGCAATCTCAAGCAGCTGGAAAGTTCACTTATCCGGCATCTATCAATCTCCACAAGCTCCAGATGTTGGGGGTTTTACTGTATATTGAAGCACTGTGATCCATGAGGAAGCATTCCAGTCCATCAAGTTTGCATTGAAGATGTTGTGGTATCATTTGGTTAGTGTATTGGTCCACATTTTGAAATGATCTTGGTCGCCATCACATGATAGATGATTTTGATTCTATGTTTTGTAGAATTTCTTGTTCAAACTTCATGTTCCTTGATAACTTGCGCCCCCTTGCCAAGGCTCCAGTGAACGCCTCTTCTGTTTTCTCTGCAGCAGCTTACCAGCTGGATAATGTTCCTGGGGCTTTCCTCTCCCATGGTCCTGGATGATCTTTCATGTTCAGTGAAAAATTCTGCTATGAACATATCTATGTTGTTGATATTTGACCTGTAAGCTTCCCATGTGAAAATAAGGACTAAAATTGGTTCTTCATTGTCTTTATTCCAATTAGACAGGCTAAATCCCATGAATAGTGTTATGATGGAGCTTGTTGTAGTGCAATATGAAATTATTATTTCTCTCTACTGCAGCTTAAATATCAACATGGAGTTCATAGAAAGAGAGATATGAGTGCAAAGAATAATAGGTTTGACCATATCTTTATCAATAGTATCTGTGTCACAGTCTATGGTGACTAATCCAAAAAATAGTCAGCGCGTAATCCTTTAGAAGGCCAAGCTGCTGGACTTGAGCTACTGCTTGCTGGTTTGGTATCACTGGCATCAACTGCTTTACATTACCACCTCCAAGATAGAAAGATGAAAATTAATTGCAATGTATTGCAAAGTATTTGTGTAATATGTCCCCTGTGCTTTAGTAGAAGGAAGGCACAGCAATGGTGAAAAATGAGAATGAGAGTTAGTGACGTTAAATGTTGAATAGTAGGTTTTGCCCCGATTGTTGGAGGGTAAGTAATGAGAAAATGTGAAATATTTGTGGGGCATTTGTTTGGATGGAAGTTGATAATACAGTAAACGCCCCCCCCCCACATCCCCCCCCCCCCCCACCATTATCTGGCACATGCAGGGATTGCGGATGTCGGAGATGCAACTTTTCTGGTTGACTGAGACTCAATTTTACACTTAACTAAATACACCTGCAGTAAGCATACACCATTTGCAAGACATAAGACAGTGCAAAACATAAAGTAATTTGAAAAAAAAAAATCAGTATTTTAGTCTTTAATTACGTAAAGTTCACTTTAATCAGCTAATTCTGGTAACTTATAAAATATAAATTTGAACCCTGGCTGCTGTTACAGTGTTACAGGAACCGTTACATTAACCCTCCTGTCATGCTGAAAACCCATCTCACCTCCACGCAAGCATCCCAGTCAGACCCTCAGCACACCTTCCTTACGCTGCCAACCCTTCTCACCTTCACACAAGTGTCCCAGTCAGACCCTCAGCACACCTTCCTTACACTGCCAACCCTTCTCACCTCCACGCAAGTGTCCCAGTCAAGCCCTCAGCACACCTTCCTTACGCTGCCAACCCTTCTCACCTCCACGCAAGTGTCCCAGTCAAGCCCTCAGCATACCTTCCTTACGCTGCCAACCCTTCTCACCTCCACGCAAGCATCCCAGTCAGACCCTCAGCACACCTTCCTTACGCTGCCAACCCTTCTCACCTCCACGCAAGTGTCCCAGTCAAGCCCTCAGCGCACCTTCCTTACGCTGTCAACCCTTCTCACCTCCACGCAAGCATCCCAGTCAGACCCTCAGCACACCTTCCTTACGCTGCCAACCCTTCTCACCTTCACACAAGTGTCCCAGTCAGACCCTCAGCACACCTTCCTTACGCTGCCAACCCTTCTCACCTCCACGCAAGTGTCCCAGTCAAGCCCTCAGCACACCTTCCTTACGCTGCCAACCCTTCTCACCTCCACGCAAGTGTCCCAGTCAAGCCCTCAGCACACCTTCCTTACGCTGCCATCCCTTCTCACCTCCAAGCAAGCATCCCAGTCAGACCCTCAGCACACCTTCCTTACGCCGCCAACCCTTCTCACCTCCACGCAAGTGTCCCAGTCAAGCCCTCAGCACAACTTCCTTACGCTGCCAACCCTTCTCACCTCCACGCAAGTGTCCCAGTCAGACCCTCAGCACACCTTCCTTACGCTGCCAACCCTTCTCACCTCCACGCAAGTGTCCCAGTCAAGCCGTCAGCACACCTTCCTTACGCTGCCAACCCTTCTCACCTCCACGCAAGCATCCCAGTCAGACCCTCAGCACACCTTCCTTACGCTGCCAACCCTTCTCACCTCCACGCAAGTGTCCCAGTCAAGCCCTTAGCGCACCTTCCTTACGCTGCCAACCCTTCTCACCTCCACGCAAGCATCCCAGTCAGACCCTCAGCACACCTTCCTTACGCTGCCAACCCTTCTCACCTTCACACAAGTGTCCCAGTCAGACCCTCAGCACACCTTCCTTACACTGCCAACCCTTCTCACCTCCACACAAGTGTCCCAGTCAAGCCCTCAGCACACCTTCCTTACGCTGCCAACCCTTCTCACCTCCACGCAAGTGTCCCAGTCAAGCCCTCAGCACACCTTCCTTACGCTGCCAACCCTTCTCACCTCCACGCAAGCATCCCAGTCAGACCCTCAGCACACCTTCCTTACGCTGCCAACCCTTCTCACCTTCACACAAGTGTCCCAGTCAGACCCTCAGCACACCTTCCTTACGCTGCCAACCCTTCTCATCTCCACGCAAGTGTCCCAGTCAAGCCCTCAGCACACCTTCCTTACGCTGCCAACCCTTCTCACCTCCACGCAAGTGTCCCAGTCAGACCCTCAGCACACCTTCCTTACGCTGCCAACCCTTCTCACCTCCACGCAAGTGTCCCAGTCAAGCCCTCAGCGCACCTTCCTTACGCTGCCAACCCTTCTCACCTCCACGCAAGCATCCCAGTCAGACCCTCAGCACACCTTCCTTACGCTGCCAACCCTTCTCACCTTCACACAAGTGTCCCAGTCAGACCCTCAGCACACCTTCCTTACGCTGCCAACCCTTCTCACCTCCACACAAGTGTCCCAGTCAAGCCCTCAGCACACCTTCCTTACGCTGCCAACCCTTCTCACCTCCACGCAAGCATCCCAGTCAGACCCTCAGCACACCTTCCTTACGCTGCCAACCCTTCTCATCTCCACGCAAGTGACCCAGTCAAGCCCTCAGGGCACCTTTCTTTAAATTTGAATCCTGGATGCTTCCACTGTAACAACATTGCACTAGCCACTATGTTGCCATCATAATTAACCCCTCCCTTAAGTTTACAGATAAAGCCTGATTTCTTTTTGGCTTGGCTTCGCGGACGAAGATTTATGGAGGGGGTAAAAAGTCCACGTCAGCTGCAGGCTCGTTTGTGGCTGACAAGTCCGATGCGGGACTGGCAGACACGATTGCAGCGGTTGCAGGGGAAAATTGGTTGGTTGGGGTTGGGTGTTGGTTTTTTCCTCCTTTGCCTTTTGTCAATGAGGTAGGCTCTGCGGTCTTCTTCAAAGGAGGTTGCTGCCCGCCAAACTGTGAGGCGCCAAGATGCACGGTTTGAGGCGATATCAGCCCACTGGCGGTGGTCAATGTGGCAAGCACCAAGAGATTTCTTTAGGCAGTCCTTGTACCTTTTCTTTGGTGCACCTCTGTCACGGTGGCCAGTGGAGAGCTCGCCATATAACACGATCTTGGGAAGGCGATGGTCCTCCATTCTGGAGACGTGACCCATCCAGCGCAGCTGGATCTTCAGGAGCGTGGACTCGATGCTGTCGACCTCTGCCATCTCGAGTACTTCGATGTTAGGGATGTAAGCGCTCCAATGGATGTTGAGGATGGAGCGGAGACAACGCTGGTGGAAGCGTTCTAGGAGCCGTAGGTGATGCCGGTAGAGGACCCATGATTCGGAGCCGAACAGGAGTGTGGGTATGACAACGGCTCTGTATACGCTTATCTTTGTGAGGTTTTTCAGTTGGTTGTTTTTCCAGACTCTTTTGTGTAGTCTTCCAAAGGCGCTATTTGCCTTGGCGAGTCTGTTATCTATCTCATTGTCGATCCTTGCATCTGATGAAATGGTGCAGCCGAGATAGGTAAACTGGTTGACCGTTTTGAGTTTTGTGTGCCCGATGGAGATTTGGGGGGGCTGGTAATCATGGTGGGGAGCTGGCTGATGGAGGACCTCAGTTTTCTTCAGGCTGACTTCCAGGCCAAACGTTTTGGCAGTTTCCGCAAAGCAGGACGTCAAGCGCTGAAGAGCTGGCTCTGAATGGGCAACTAAAGCGGCATCGTCTGCAAAGAGTAGTTCACGGACAAGTTTCTCTTGTGTCTTGGTGTGAGCTTGCAGGCGCCTCAGATTGAAGAGACTGCCATCCGTGCGGTACCGGATGTAAACAGCGTCTTCATTGTTGGGGTCTTTCATGGCTTGGTTCAGCATCATGCTGAAGAAGATTGAAAAGAGGGTTGGTGCCAGAACACAGCCTTGCTTCACGCCATTGTTAATGGAGAAGGGTTCAGAGAGCTCATTGCTGTATCTGACCCGACCTTGTTGGTTTTCGTGCAGTTGGATAATCATGTTGAGGAACTTTGGGGGACATCCGATGCGCTCTAGTATTTGCCAAAGCCCTTTCCTGCTCACGGTGTCGAAGGCTTTGGTGAGGTCAACAAAGGTGATGTAGAGTCCTTTGTTTTGTTCTCTGCATTTTTCTTGGAGCTGTCTGAGGGCAAAGACCATGTCAGTAGTTCCTCTGTTTGCGCGAAAGCCGCACTGTGATTCTGGGAGAATATTCTCGGCGACACTAGGTATTATTCTATTTAGTAGAATCCTAGCGAAGATTTTGCCTGCAATGGAGAGCAACGTGATTCCCCTGTAGTTTGAGCAGTCTGATTTCTCGCCTTTGTTTTTGTACAGGGTGATGATGATGGCATCACGAAGATCCTGAGGCAGTTTACCTTGGTCCCAACAAAGCTTGAAAAACTCATGCAGTTTGGCATGCAGAGTTTTGCCGCCAGCCTTCCAGACTTCTGGGGGGATTCCATCCATACCTGCTGCTTTGCCACTTTTCAGTTGTTCGATTGCCTTATATGTCTCATCCAGGGTGGGAACCTCATCCAGCTCTAGCCTTAGGGGCTGTTGAGGGAGCTGGAGCAGGGCGGAATCTTGGACTGAGCGGTTGGCACTGAAAAGAAATTGGAAGTGTTCTGACCATCGGTTGAGGATGGAGATCTTGTTGCTGAGGAGGACTTTGCCATCTGAGCTGCGCAGCGTGCTTTGGACTTGGGGTGAGGGGCCGTACACAGCCTTTAGAGCCTCGTAGAAACCCCTGAAGTCGCCAATGTCCGCGCTGAGCTGGGTTCGTTTGGCGAGGCTTGTCCACCACTCATTTTGGATCTCCCGGAGTTTGCGCTGAAGATGGCTGCATGCGCGACGGAAGGCTTGTTTCTTCTCTGGACAGGACGGCTTTGTAAGGTGAGCCTGGTGGGCAGCTCGCTTCTTTGCCAGCAGCTCCTGGATTTCCTGGCTGTTTTCGTCAAACCAGTCCTTGTTTTTCCTGGAGGAGAAGCCCAGTACCTCTTCAGTGGATTGCAGTATGGTAGTCTTCAACTGATTAATAAACTTAGTAATATACTAATAAAGATAAAGACTCTTACTAGCAAAGATAGGGAGACACTTTGGAAAAGTTTTCCCAGTGGTGAATGGCATTGGCCATCTCTTCATCCTGGACAACGCCATTTTATTCAAACACAATTTTATTGACATTTTATTCAAAATGCTGCTGCGGGCAGGGCATGATCAGGGAGCTCCACCAGCTGAATGTTTACACCCAGGGAGTTGTGTGTTGCTTCAGAGAATATTCTTATTCTTATTTATTGTAAAATTTATTTATTTATTTCCTTTTGTGGTTTTTTTTTGCCAGTTGTTTGAATTTCTGGTTGATTGAGGGCCAGATAATGGGGATTTCACTGTATTACCACATTCTAGAGGTAATTAAAACTCTTGTCTCAAGGCATTCATGCCCTTGTGGTTTGAATTCTACCATTTGATCTCATTTGCCACTTACTTTCACTGCACTCAGCTAGTTTCAGACGAAAGTACCACCAATAGTGCCATGTGGGGAAGGGACTCCTTCTGTATATCTGTTATGAGTGAGAAAACAGATTCGATGGGTCTCAAAAGGAAGGACTCTGAGCACAGTTTGGTAGTAAATGATTTATTTACAAAAGACGGGTGTGGAAAAATGGTAGAGGGGATAACACACACACACACACACACACACACAGAGAGACACACATAGTTTATAGCAAGTGTGGGAAAGTGGTAGCAGCAATAAAACATGTTCACAATTTTTAGCAAGTGTGGAAAAATCACATCGGCAAAGAAACACACATGTACAATTTATAGACGAATGTGGGAAAATCATACTGGGGATAAAATAAACATACAAACACACACACAAAAACAATGAACTGGATGCATACAACAATCAAGGAAAATGCAATACGATATCCACCACCCCTTGACTCAGTGTGCTACTAGGAATACTAATTAAACACTTCCAACCTTTTAACAGTGCACATCGTGCCAACAATTTTTCCAGTGCTGTTCCACGGTTCTAGACTTGGTGTGAAGCAGTGTAGTACCAAGATGGTAAAGAGAAAGACCCTAGCTTAATAATGCTGAAGGACTGGGGGAAGGGGGTCCAAACAGGCCATTCGCATGGCTCAGTGCCAGGAAGATTAATTTAATTACAACAGCCAATGGCCCAAGACCAAGCACAGGCTGGCTGGAGAGTGCAGCCCAGGTAATTTATAGGGTTCCAATGGCTCGTGCCAGCAAGGTTAAGCTGATTAGGCCAAAGGAATTTAAATTGGCTAATGCCAAGATGTGCACTAATGTGTGGGGCTAAACTTTGATTGGCTGGTAGTGTGTTCCAACAAGGTAGTAGGCAATACTGTCCCGTAACAGCCTCACCCTTCAATTCATACAGTCCTCTGGAAATTGAGATGCCCAATCTCCCCATCTTTTTTGTATAAGCTACATTACTGCTTGATACCTTAAAGAAATTCATCTCCAAGAGGTAAAGTTATCATTTTAATGACTTTGAACATGCATGACCAATCATGTATTTAATCTTTGAATATTCACTTAAACCTATAATATCATGATTAGTCCTGGTGTGTGGTGAAATTATTGATGAGATCATATCATGAACTGTGTATTTGAATTTCATTATGGAAAAGAGAAGAATGCTTCAAAAGAATAACATTATTTATAAAATTATGAGAGGCATAAATGGAATCAACAGAGTCTTCCCAGGGTGGAAATATGAGGCCATAATTTTAGGGTGTGAAGGGGGTATATTCAAAGGAGATTTATGAGGCAAGTTATTTTTACAGAGAATGAGCCTGAAGTATGCTGCCAGGGAAGTGGTGGAATAAAATACAATAGCAATATTTAAGAAGCATTTGGACAGACATCAGAACTGACAGGGAATCTTAACAATGTGCAAATAGATGTGCAGTTTAAATTGGCATCAAGGTTAGCACCAATATGCTGGGCAGAAGGGTCTTTTGCTATGTTGTCTTTTTCCATGTTCTTAAGACTCAACAAGATAAAATTCAGTTACCCTGAAGCAGAAATTGAGACAATCCTATGGCCAGGAACAGGTTCTTTGGCCCACCTAATTCTTTCAACACTCATCAATTCCACAGATTCTACCACTTATCTGGATGAATATGCAGTGGCCATTCTATTGGGATCACAATAAGAGGTTCATTAATTCTTAAATGGGCAGCATTTCAATGTCATGCTTGTGAATAATATCATACTCTCACAGCTTAGGTACTGTGAATAGTCCTGAAAGCATGTTATGGGGCTTAACCTTGGAAAGGTAATGCCAGCTCTGGAGAATGAGTGTTTTGATGAGATAACATATAAGTAGCATTGTTTTCCTTAGAACAAGGTCATTGAAGAACGATTTAATTGAAGGGTATAAACATGAGGTAAAACACAAAAATCTGCAGGCACTGTGGTTGACATAAAAACACAAAGCTGGAGAAACTCAGCAGGTCAAGCAGTGTTCTTTATCTTTGGCTTGGCTTCGCGGACGAAGATTTATGGAGGGGGTAAAAGTCCACGTCAGCTGCAGGCTCGTTTGTGGCTGACAAGTCCGATGCGGGACAGGCAGACACGGTTGCAGCGGCTGCAGGGGAAAATTGGTTGGTTGGGGTTGGGTGTTGGGTTTTTCCTCCTTTGCCTTTTGTCAGTGAGGTGGGCTCTGCGGTCTTCTTCAAAGGAGGTTGCTTCCCGCCAAACTGTGAGGCGCCAAGATGCACGGTTTGAGGCGATATCAGCCCACTGGCGGTGGTCAATGTGGCAGGCACCAAGAGATTTCTTTAGGCAGTCCTTGTACCTTTTCTTTGGTGCACCTCTGTCACGGTGGCCAGTGGAGAGCTCGCCATATAACACGATCTTGGGAAGGCGATGGTCCTCCATTCTGGAGACGTGACCCATCCAGCGCAGCTGGATCTTCAGCAGCGTAGACTCGATGCTGTCGACCTCTGCCATCTCGAGCACTTCGACGTTAGGGATGAAAGCGCTCCAATGGATGTTGAGGATGGAGCGGAGACAACGCTGGTGGAAGCGTTCTAGGAGCCGTAGGTTATGCCGGTAGAGGACCCATGATTCGGAGCCGAACAGGAGTGTTGGTATGACAACGGCTCTGTATACGCTTATCTTTGTGAGGTTTTTCAGTTGGTTGTTTTTCCAGACTCTTTTGTGTAGTCTTCCAAAGGCACTATTTGCCTTGGCGAGTCTGTTGTCTATCTCATTGTCGATCCTTGCATCTGATGAAATGGTGCAGCCGAGATAGGTAAACTGGTTGACCGTTTTGAGTTTTGTGTGCCCGATGGAGATGTGGGGGGGTTGGTAGTCATGGTGGGGAGCTGGCTGATGGAGGACCTCAGTTTTCTTCAGGCTGACTTCCAGGCCAAACATTTTGGCAGTTTCCGCAAAGCAGGACGTCAAGCGCTGAAGAGCTGGCTCTGAATGGGCAACTAAAGCGGCATCGTCGTCTTTATATAGCTAAGGTAAAAGTACATAACCAATGATTCGGTATGGAAAAATGTTGGCAGGCATTTACGATGCACTAAATGAGTGAATAAGAAGGATCTATTTTCTTTAGCAAAAGGGATAGTAATTGCTATATAAATTGGTGCAATGATAAAAGGAGAGGAGAGGGTTTTGTTTTAACCACCCAAAAGTTAGTGGGACCTTGAATCACTGCCAAGAAGCAGAAACTTCTATCATATTTTAAAAGCTCTTGGATAAGTACCTCATGGGCTGTAACTTTCATGGAAACAGATTGAAAGATAGGAAATTTACTCTGAATAGCTCTTTTATTTGGAGTTCATGGACATCATGGATACAATAGCTTCATGTGTCATAAATTTCTATGATACCAATTAATATTCATATTGTAGTGAGGCTCCATTTCCAGGAGAGCCCCGATTTTGTATGTGATTTAGCAAAGATCTTCAATTGCAGTTTGTTTTACATGAAAGGCATGATTCTTTCAGGGATAATCTATTAATGCATCTGCTCCAAAGCTTTTAAGATTTGAATGTCAAGCAAGGCTGTCATTCATCATTAAATAATGCACACTATTTAAAGCAAAGGCATGTTACTTAATGCTAAACTGCAGGTCAGAATTAAGGGGCATTGTGATTTCAGTAGATGCTGTCAGACATCCAACAAGTGAACCTGAGTGGAAAAATTTTGAAGAATATCACAAGGTCGAAGGGAACAGGTTGCACGATTTTCAAGCATTGCAATGGAGGCCTTAGTGAATGGAGTAAAACATAAAAGTGAAGTTCCCTGTTTGCAATGGCCTAGGGTAGACCTAAATCCCAGGAGGTATTGGAATCAGATAAATCACAATACTCAGGAAACCAATGTCTGGAGTGCAGGTGATGACAAGATTACAAATGAAGATGTCCGTTCTGAAGTGTAGGGTTTCACAGATTACTTCCTGTTGTGGCTCAAGATTGAATATTTGTTTTAACCCTGGTAGGATTAAACCTCCATCTGAGGGCCCAAGCCTCTGATGTTTTCCTCCCATTTCCCACATTATGTTCTCTTCTGGTTGTAATCAAATGGGGGGGGGGGGGGGGGGGAATCATGCATGGTAATACACTCACAAATGAAAGCAATTGATTTCTACATTAGTGATGCTAAACAGCTGCAATCCCACATCTGAACATTTTTCAAAGGACTCAAGAAAACTTCAGACACTATTAATTCATATCAACATTCAGTAGAAATATACTAGCAACTAAACAAAAAAAAGCTGAATTTAGGTTTAAATGGTGTGAAATATGTATTATTCATACTTAAAAGATGTATCTCCCCAAATTGGTAGAACTGGCATTAAATCATGGTTAAACTCTAGATACTTGATATAAACTCTTTGCTACTCTGCAGTCTGGGTAGTATCAATGTGCCAACATCTTCCTCTAAATGTTCTGTGCATGTTGCACTACACATGAATGCATGAGTGTATTAACACTGTTTTGGAATCAAAATTTCATCAATAATACCCAAATGAATCATAATTAAAAAAAATTTTTTCAGCTAGTGTCTTCAGGAAAAGAGAAAAGACATTAGAAGAAAATATTAAAAAGTAAACATTTGAATACTCATCTTAGCTAATGTGCTTTAGTGCTGAGCAGTAGGTGGAAAGCGATCATTTTTGCGAAATATATTTATCATTTGTGGTTTCATTCATTTTGTTATAAATCCTCAATATGAAAAGACTGCCACTTCATACAGAAACAGTTCATAATTTTGTACTTGTTTTAATACTTGTGATCAACTTTTCTAATTTGATATATGACTATGTGAATTCTATTAATATTTCTTTGGCGGGAGTTGGTCTTTGCAACGCCTACTTCAAGTTCTTTTCACATTCTCAATTTGTTCCAAAGTATTTCATAGTTAAGGAGTTGTTCTAAATGTAGTGATGAAATTCAATAAATTATTGCATCTCAATAATTAAAAATGATCAATATAATAATTTGATAATTTCATTAATAATCTGATAATTTATCAAATTATACCTAATCAATTATATTTATTCATGCAATGAATAATTAAAATGACATTTTTATGTCAAAATGGCATTTGATTGACTCACCGATTAAAAGTTTTTAATATTGTTTGGTTAAATTGGAGAAAATAGATCACAAGTTTTGTATCCCCTTTATAGACTTCAGTTTGGTGAGGAAAAGGAAGAGACTGGGGTCAGCAAAGTTAGTGAGTCAATTAAACTGATTATTTTGTTACATTTGGTGTGTAGCTCCTTAATTTTTGTTGTAGGGGCATCTAGAAGAGAATATTTAATTTGACCTCCAATGACAATCTTTAGAGATGATTCTGTTCATATTCTTGATGCATTCTCATGCAGCGTCAGATCTTCGGGCAATTAGACTCATGAAAAATCAGCCAGGTTCCAATGGATAGCTCCTGCTTCAAAAAATAAACATTATGGGGTAACTTTTAAGTGCCACTAGATCTGTGTAAAAAAAAAGGTTAATTGTCTGAAAAAGTTAGATTTTGATGACATTGACATGACTCTTTGAATTCACAATGAATTACAAATAATGTTGAGCTTGTTGTTAGTAAACAACTCCACTTTTGACTTTATGAAGGTTCTGATGAAGGTCATTAATGAAACAAGAATTCCTAAAACTGTAAGTACCTGCAGACATTGGCAAGTTTTCCCTAATTATCTTTGACTTTGTTTTACGAGACTTGTATGTACCAAAATCAGTTGAATACCATTTTGATATTCTCACCTTCAGGTATTTTCCAACACAATATTTAAAACTAAAACTTTAATCATACAGGAAGAATGGGTTTGCATATTGGAAAACTGTGTTATAGGTAAGAAAATATATTTTTGATTTTTAATATTATTTTACATACTAAATTTATTATTTCTTTATATTAATTTAAAAGTAATTGAGAATGTGCATTTTGTTTAACAGCACAATTTTAATGTTTGTTTCCTCACTTAATATAAATTGACCAAAGGAATTTTTTCCTTTTACAAAAATGTGGCGAACTTAAATGAACTCCAAGTAATATTTTACTGCTATCAGTAATTACAGAGTTAGTAATGGAAGGTGACTTTCTAGAGCATATTTAATACTGAATATCATGTATATTTAAAAAATCAAAACTCTAAATTAATATAACTGAGATGAAGCGACTTGGCAAATGGACAAAACAGCTCAAAGCAATTGTCATTGTGGTAGCTGAATTAACTGGTGGAGGAGAATTTCCAATGATCATTTCCACATAAGTAAGGAGATGAGAGGGAAATAAACAAAGTTCATATAACTTCATGTGTATTACAATGCTCAAATAAAAAAAGAAAGACATGCATGGGACCATTAAAAGGCACAAAAGACATAATCTAATGAAATTTGTTGATAGTTTGTGCTTCTTTGAAAAGAGCATCTCATTTGGCCTTCATTTTTTTACAAGTTTTCACTGCATTTTATAACAATCACTATTAAATTCCTTTCATTTGTTGGATAATTATATGCTTAATTGGCCAAAACTTTGTTGCCAAATGTTACCAACCACAGCAATGAGAAAATATCTTCTTCAGAGGTGTTCAAGTAGGTGCAAAGCAAAACAAATTAATTGAGGATATTTCCACAATACTTTTTAAGATGCAACAATCAGCACATATTAAGCTTGCAATTTTACTAATTAGGAACATAACTTTATGTTGTGAGACCTTTAGAGACATGATTGAGCAAAGTGATAATGGTCTGATGATACTATTTCTGGCTTTGTGATTTACAATGATTTTTCTTCCAGAAAAGATGGAGACATTGGAATTTAAAGCAAAATATATTCTTTTGAAACCTATATGAGCTAAATATCACTATCTGCGTAATGTTGATTATACATCTTTGCCTCCTGTGGATATTGTGAGACCTGCTGAGATACTCCAGCACTTTTGTATTTAGTAAAATCACAGCACCTGCAGACTTTAATGTTTTACTCCATTTGAAATGTCCTCTTTAAGAAACATGACTTCCCTGTCCTGTTGTCTTTGATAAAATCCCCTGCCTACAGCTTCTTCATTTCTCCTGCTTCTGCTCTCACCATACTCTCCTTCCCTGACAAGCCAGAGTTGTTTTTTTTTTTAATTTTTTTATTTTTCACACCATAAATCACATTAGCCATGATATACACTATTTCTTTTTCACACATATACAGTGACTTTTTCTCCCCCCCCCCCCTTTCCTCCCAAACCACCCCCCCACCCCCCCCTCTCATCCATTTTAGGTATACAATCTAGGTTGCATTAATTCAGTCAGACAATGTTGTCATTCAACAAAAATACACCAGAAATTCTACAGAGTTCATTATTTTCTTTCCTTCTCCTTCCATCAACTTAGGTAATGTTTGTCCCCGGTAGGTTTTCGCTATTGTATTTAATGTAAGGCTCCCATACTTGTTCGAATATTTCAATATTATTTCTTAAACTATGTTATTTTTTCTAATGGAATACATTTATTCATTTAAATTTAGTAGTTTCTTCCTTTTAATTTGGTTATGTATTCCATTAATATTTAAAGACATATAGTTCAGCGTAGCCCTTTTATATTTTGTTTATCTTCTCTTTCCGTTTTTCCATCATTACCTTTCCTCCTTTTCCATTTCTGTTTTCTTATTTTCAACTCTTTATAAGACAACATTCCTACAACATCCAACATTTTCCTTATTCTCCTATTTCTATCTTATTTATCCCCAATCTCCCCTTCACCTCCTGAGTTGTCCTTTATCCCTTGTTGGACAACCACATCTCCCCTCTCCATTTGGATTTGCGAATCCACTCGCAAGCGTCAACTGATTTTGCAGTGACCGCTATTTCCCCCCACCCCGCCCCCCCCAGAAAAGATTTCACTTTTCATATGTCACAAAGGTCACTCTTTTAATTCCCTCCTTATTCTCTCTATTCCATTACCTTCCCTTATTAATTCTTGTCTATACTATCTATATTTTCCTCTAAGTACAGATACATTCATGTATGCTCATTGTCTCTATTCACTCTTATACCTCTTTACCCGCATACATATCAATCGTGATCATTTTTACTCTCATTACCCGTCTTCATCCCTCAGTCTATTTTTGTCTTTACCCACATACATATCAATCGTGATCATTTTAACTCTCATTACCCGTCTTCCTCCCTCAGTCTATTTTTGTAATTGTTCTGCAAATTTTCGTGCTTCTTCTGGATCCGAGAATAGTCTGTTTTGTTGTCCTGGAATAAATATTTTCAATACCGCTGGATGCTTTGGTATAAATTTATACCCTTTCTTCCATAAAATCGCCTTTGCTGTATTGAACTCTTTTCTCTTCTTTAGGAGTTCAAAACTTATATCTGCATAAATGAAGATTTTTTGCCCTTTATACTCCAGTGGTTTGTTGCCCTCTCTTACTTTTTCCATTGTCTTCTCCAGTACCTTTTCTCTTGTAGTATATCTTAGGAATTTTACTACAATAGATCTTGGTTTTTGTTGTGGTTGTGGTTTAGAGGCCAATACTCTATGTGTCCTTTCTATTTCCATTTCTTGCTGTAGTTCTGGACATCCTAGGGTCTTAGGGATCCACTCTTTTATAAACTCCCTCATATTCTTGCCTTCTTCATCTTCCTTAAGGCCCACTATCTTTATGTTATTTCTTCTGTTATGGTTTTCCATTGTATCTATTTTTTGAGCTAGTAGTTCTTGTGTCTCTTTAGTTTTTTTATTAGATTTCTCCAATTTCTTTTTTAAGTCTTCTACCTCCATTTCTGCTGCTACTGCCCGCTCTTCCATCTTGTCCATTTTCTTTCCCATTTCTGTTAAGGTCATCTCCATTTTATTTATTTTCTCTTCTGTGTTATTTATTCTTTTTCTTAAATCCTTAAATTCCTGTGTTTGCCATTCTTTAAATGACTCCATGTATCCTTTAATAAGAGCAAGTATATCCTTTACCTTGCCTTTCTTTTCTTCTTCTATTTCCCTGTACTCTTCCTCTTCCTCTGGGTTGGCCATCTGTTGTTTCTTTGGTGCCCTTTCCTCCTCTTCTTTCTTGTTTCTATTGTCTTCTGTGTTCTCTTCTTGCTGCAGGTGTTCTGCAGCTGTCGTTGCCGGCTGTGGAGATCGACTCCCCAGCTGGTCCCCCCTCCCGTCGGTGTGTTTTTTTTCATTCGCATCGCGCATGCGCGAAGTATCGCGCATGCGCGGTTGCGCACTTTTACACAGCTCTGCAAGCCATTTTTGTAGTCCATTATTTACCGACCTGAGGGAGCGGGTTTCTCTCTCCGCAGCAGGCCTCTTCGGACAGGTAAGGCCTTCACCTTTTTCCTCCTTTGTCTTCTCTTCCTCTCTTCTTACCGTTGCTTTTGATTTTTCTTTTTTTGTCGCCATCTTCTTTCCACCTTTATACTCACTTTTCTGTAACTTTTATTTCTGTGCCTTTGTGTTTTCTTTTGTTTTTCCCGACTTTTCTGGAGAGGGCTGGAGTTCACCGTCCGGCCACTACTCCATCACGTGACTCCTCCCCTGACAAGCCAGAGTTGAAGTTCCCTTGGTGTTCACTGTTCATACCTCCAACATTGTTCTCTGACATTTCTACCAATTTCCACGAGATCACACCACCAGCCAAATTTGCCAATCAATCTCTCTGTGACTCCCTTTGCATCCATCCTTTGTCGCCCATCCTTCCACCTCTTGGTCACTTCCTGCAATATCTGCAAAAAGTCCCTACATTTCTCCCTTCATCTCCATTCAGGGCCATAAGCAGACCTTCTAGGTGAGGCAGAGTTTTACATACACATCATTCAACTTAATCTATTGCATTTGTTGTGGTCTCTTCTACACCAGTGAAATCAAATGTAGATTGGGCAATCAGACGGCCAATCATCTGCACTTTGTAAGCCCCAAGGGGTTTACATGTTTCCACACAAACATGTCTGTACTCATCCTCAGGCATTTCTAGGCTGAGGTGAAATGTAAAGGAGGAATAATATCATATTCCTCCTGTGCAGCCTTAAACCCAATAGCATGAATATTGAAAGTGTTCAATTTTAGGTAACCCTACTTTAACCTCGTTCCATTGTTTCCATCTCTCCTTTACCTACTTCTCTTCTACTTTCATCTCTAACTGTCCTCCACCCAGAGGTCTCTTCCTCTACCTGTCCCTCTAACTCTGTTATTTTCTTCTGTCTAGTAACCTATCACTTCTTGGCACCACCCCCACCCCTTCAAATTCCCTTCTTACTTTAATCTCAATAAAAGAACCTGACTTATAACATTGACTGACTGTTTCTATCTACTGGAGCACAATAGAGAGTGTCATGTCTCCCTGCATCATAGTGTAGAATGGAGCTGCTGATAAGATCGCTGGTATCTCCCCTTTTTCGATGTTATCTTCTGGGACCAATGCTTAAAGTGGGCTCAAAGAATCATTGAGGACTCTTAACATCTAGCCCACTGTGTCTTTGAGACACTACCTTCAAGGAAGATGTACAGGACCATAAAAACCAGGACTGCCAGGCTGGAAAACAGCTTCTTCCTGCAGGCAGTGAGATTGTTGAATAACCCGAGATATCCATAAATTATTTTTCTATATATTTCCTTGAGAACACTATGTATATAAGTCATTTGTATGCAAGGTGTAGTGTGTGTTAGTGTGTGGCACTATCATCTGGAGATGCAAGAATGGTGCTACATGGCCCACTGAGTCCCTTCAGCTTCTCGTTATTCAACAATGTTCAAATGTCTGGAGACCTTTAAAAGTTGAAGTGACTGATGATTCTTTGGTATTATTCGCACAAGTAATGATCTCTTAAACATCCACTGTGCTCTTATCTGCCCTACCAAAAAAATGTTGGAGGCTATTTTGCAACCTGCCATCCTCAAAGTATACTCACAGTAAAACAAGTAGCAAGCCACATCACAAGTCGGTTGGAAGATATAAATTAAAAGACTCCAACCAAGACTTGCATGTTTGGATGCTTGCACCTGTCTGCCTGAGTTTTTAATATGCTGGCAATCATGGTTGGAGTGGCCGGGAAAGTTGTAGCAGAAGGTAGGATGCAAAGCAGTGGTGAAGATGTGTGTATTCATGACCTGAATTTTCCACCAATTGCAAGACGATATTTTAAATAGCTGATCTATATGCAGTACATACTATTCTTTTAAATGTTTAACTTGCCATAATTCCCAGCAGCAGACATAAGCTTTTCAGGTAGCAGTTACCAGGAAAGATGCAGTATCCCATTTTAAAATTACAACCTGGGTGAAACCCACCCTATCAATTCCAAAAGGTAAATTTTCCTAACCTTACAACCTTTTGGGATTCCTAATTGGGCCTTGAATGCAGCATTCCTTAATATAATGAGGGTTACATCTAATTTCTAGGCAGTGATCTTTTCTTTGCATTGGAACAAGTGGAATCTTTTCTTTGGCTTGGCTTCGCGGACGAAGATTTATGGAGGGGGTAAAAAAGTCCACGTCAGCTGCAGGCTCGTTTGTGGCTGACCAGTCCGATGCGGGACAGGCAGACACGATTGCAGCGGTTGCAAGGGAAAATTGGTTGGTTGGGGTTGGGTGTTGGGTTTTTCCTCCTTTGCCTTTTGTCAGTGAGGTGGGCTCTGCGGTCTTCTTCAAAGGAGGCTGCTGCCCGCCAAACTGTGAGGCGCCAAGATGCACGGTTTGAGGCATTATCAGCCCACTGGCGGTGGTCAATGTGGCAGGCACCAAGAGATTTCTTTAGGCAGTCCTTGTACCTTTTCTTTGGTGCACCTCTGTCACGGTGGCCAGTGGAGAGCTCGCCATATAATACGATCTTGGGAAGGCGATGGTCCTCCATTCTGGAGACGTGACCCATCCAGCGCAGCTGGATCTTCAGCAGCGTGGACTCGATGCTGTCGACCTCTGCCATCTCGAGTACCTCGACGTTAGGGGTGTGAGCGCTCCAATGGATGTTGAGGATGGAGCGGAGACAACGCTGGTGGAAGCGTTCTAGGAGCCGTAGGTGGTGCCGGTAGAGGACCCATGATTCGGAGCCGAACAGGAGTGTGGGTATGACAACGGCTCTGTATACGCTTATCTTTGTGAGGTTTTTCAGTTGGTTGTTTTTCCAGACTCTTTTGTGTAGTCTTCCAAAGGCGCTATTTGCCTTGGCGAGTCTGTTGTCTATCTCATTGTCGATCCTTGCATCTGATGAAATGGTGCAGCCGAGATAGGTAAACTGGTTGACCGTTTTGAGTTTTGTGTGCCCGATGGAGATGTGGGGGGGCTGGTAGTCATGGTGGGGAGCTGGCTGATGGAGGACCTCAGTTTTCTTCAGGCTGACTTCCAGGCCAAACATTTTGGCAGTTTCCGCAAAGCAGGACGTCAAGCGCTGAAGAGCTGGCTCTGAATGGGCAACTAAAGCGGCATCATCTGCAAAGAGTAGTTCACGGACAAGTTTCTCTTGTGTCTTGGTGTGAGCTTGCAGGCGCCTCAGATTGAAGAGACTGCCATCCGTGCGGTACCGGATGTAAACAGCGTCTTCATTGTTGGGGTCTTTCATGGCTTGGTTCAGCATCATGCTGAAGAAGATTGAAAAGAGGGTTGGTGCGAGAACACAGCCTTGCTTCACGCCATTGTTAATGGAGAAGGGTTCAGAGAGCTCATTGCTGTATCTGACCCGACCTTGTTGGTTTTCGTGCAGTTGGATAATCATGTTGAGGAACTTTGGGGGACATCCGATGCGCTCTAGTATTTGCCAAAGCCCTTTCCTGCTCACGGTGTCGAAATTAACATATCCAAAATTAATTTTTTAATCAGTTTTAAAAGGGAAATAAATAATTAAGGTCAAAAAGGAAAACAAATTAAGAGAAGAATGAAATGGCAATAAATACCAAGATCTGTCAGAGTTCTCTCATGGATGGACATGATTGGCTTCCATCCATGATTGCAGTTTCCTGCTTATACAAAGTCATAGCAGTTATCTCTCTCAGATGTTTAGTTTTCCATCCTGAACACTGAATGATAAAATTGTAATAAAATTACAGATATGAAGTAAAGATAATGAAATATATAACCCTGAAAACTGATCAGCAAACTCCAAGACCTGGGAGTTAACACCCAACTGCGTAATTGGATCATGGATTTCCTCACCTCCAGACCACAATCAGTGAAGATTGGTAAGAACATCTCCTCTATAAACTTCATCAGTACTGGAGCACCACTGAGCTGTGCTCTTAGCCCCCTGCTCTACTCACTTTACACCTACGACTGTGTAGCTCAATAATAATGCCATCTACAATATTGTCTACAATACCACGGCAGTGGGTTGTATAACGGATGGGGATAAGTCAGCGTACAAGTGGGAGATTGAAAACTTGGCTGAATAGTGCACCACCACAACCTTGCACTCAATGTCAACAAAATTAGAGCTGATTGTTGACTTTAGGAAAGGAAAGCCAGAGGTATACATTTCAGTGATCATTGGGGGATCAGAGATGATAGGGGTTCTCAGCAGTTACTCTCTCAGAGGATGTTTCCCGGACTCAACACAGGAGTTTACGGAGGTTTAGTATGACCCCAGAAACCCTGATACATTTCTATAGAGGTGTGGTGGAAAGTGTGCTGACCAGCTGCATCATGGTCTGGTATGGGAACACCAATACCCCTGATTGTAAAGCCCTCCAAAAGGTAGTGGATACAGCCCAAGACATCACAGGCAAATCCTTCCCCACTTTTGAGTACATCTATAGGGAACACTGCCGTCGGAAGTCAACAACAATCATCAAAGACTCACAGCACCCAACACACACTCTATTCTCGCTGCTGCCATTAGTGAAGAGGTATAGGTGTCACAAGACTTGTACCACCAGGTTCAGGAACAGTTCCTACTCCTCCACCATCAGACTCCTCAACCACGAACTTGTGAGAGATGGGAAAATTGATCTAAAATTATGAACATGGAAGAAACTAAAATTCATCAGTTAATGGCTGTAACCAGTACAAACAGGATAAGCTTGGGGGTTAGGATGCAGGAAAGCAGAGTCAGCACGATTAACATAAGAATCTTCTAGTCTTTGTGACAAGACCATAAGACTAAGAAAAGGAATGGTAAGGTACAATAGAATGTAGGAAGTTGAGGTAGTCTGGATCAGATAAAGGTCTCCTAGCCCTGGACAGAAGTACCAAGTCCTACATATCTAATTAGCTAACCATACACAGATTTATACATATGAAATTAGCCAACCCTAGATAGAATGAGTCAACTCCGCATACCAAGAGATTGTAGCCCCGAGAATCAGGAAGGTGTGAATAAGGACAATGACATGATGGGACACCCACAGGATACCCCCTGGTCCTCCAAGTGTACTGAAACTGCACGTAGGCAGGAAGGATTACCTATGCCAAACCCATCCAGGGGGCAGAAGAATGTAAGGGGGAGGGCACTCTGATACTGAAATTGACTGTATAAAAGTTGGGTGAGCCCCAGTATGTGTGTGTATTCCCAGGGTAAGGGGAAGCACCCAACTTTGCATTGTTGTTGTAATAAATGTTCTTTGTTCTCAATTTTTGTCTCGAGCAATTTCTTTAAAGGTACTTTAATTTCTAACAAACTCAATCAGAGACTCATTTAAAGGCAATTACTTGTGCAGTTTATTGATTTTATTTTCTTGTTTTTTCTGTATTGCACAGTCAGTTTGTTTACATTTATTATCTGTTTACATTTTATTTACATGTTTACACGGTGTGCAGTTTATTTTTTTGCACTACCAATTAGTGGTAATTCTGCTGCATCTGAAGGAATCTCAGGGTTGTGTGTGATGTCATTATGTACTCTTGACAAATCTGAAATCTGAAAATCCATTCAACCATGGGCACAATAGGATACTTTTTGACTATTCTTTCTGTGAATTTAGCAAATTCCTAGATATCATATCCTTGCCATTTAAAGCCAAGCTCTCTGGAAGGTTTTAAAAAAAGAGCCAGGGTAAATAGTGTCAAAAAAAAATTGAGTTTCACAAGTTTTTTCATTTTAAACTGTCTTCTATTTCTTTCTGCTGGCAATTGTGCACTGGTGCCAAAATACCTCTGGAAAGCTATATTTTCTGATTCAGTTCTTATTCAGAGTGAAGTGAATGATATGTTGCAGTATTAAATGCCTGATTATTATAACACCAGCAATAGGCCTGTCAGGTGAGAGCAGAAGAGGCATTAATCTTCAAGGATTACACGCATCTTTTGTTTCTTCCCTTCCAGCTATCATGATAAAACCCAACTAGACACTTGCTAGTCTGTTTGCATGACAAGTAAAATTACATAGCCCAGACAGAGGCATTTTTTATTCCCTAGCGACAGTGAAAATAACTGGAAAAAAAACTGAGAAAAATTGAGTCAGTCAATTTTATGATATCCTAAGGCATATAGAGAACAGTCAGAGAATGTTTCCACGATGAGAACATAAATGTTGACCTTGATATTGTTATGATTTATGTGGATGTAACCAGGCAGTTGTCACTATTCCAAGTCAAAATAGCAGACAAGTGAATATTTTTTATATAGCATTGAATGGCAGATTCATATTCTATTTTCCAGCAACTGAAATTTCTGAGCAAAAGGTCAAAGATTTAAAAAAAGAGAGTACACGACTACTTTTCTTGTTTGTATCTACTTTCCAAAACAATGGTTCTCAACCATTTTTCCCACTTGCCATGCGTGTTCTGTAGTTAGTATGCAATTATTTTTGGTGGTATGTGAGTGGAAAAAATGGTTGAAAACCACTGTTCTATACAAATGGCCATTTGTAGGAATATTGATCGCTTACAATTTATGACATTTGAGTTAACTGGATGAATACAAATAATTTAGCCATCTAAATGTACAGAAGTTTACACCTGTAGGAAGACATAGATCTTTATTTATAAACAGGCTTTTGTCTTTATATTTGAAAGGAGGTAAAGACATTCAAAAATGAGATCTTATCAAAGCTACTTGGTGTTAGATATTGAAGTGTCACATGTTGAACACAAGGCATTGCAGCACTGTGCTACAGCCAATGAGTAGAACACTGCAAATGATTAGGGTTAGATGGGGCTAGAGATGGGTCGGGAGCCTGGTTTGTCTTGTTGACTAGTGTGGGGAAGTACTCCGTTTCTCAAGAGATTTTAGAATTATATAAATTCCATCCAGTCATTTCCTCTTTTTTTTTTGGATTTCCTGATACAGGTACAATTAGCACACAATTCAAGGTTTCTTACATAACACAAGCATAAGCTAAAATGTTTCATTGTATTTGAAGAGCTCAGACTTCAATCTTTCATGACAGAGTCGGCATTAGAAGAAGTAGAAGACGTCAAATGTGGTGGGGGCGGGGGGTGGGGAGGCAACTGCACAATGCAAGGAATGTGCACAGTTGCAATGTGTACTCTTGGGTTGCTCCTCAGCTGGAAGCCCATCAAATTATGGACAAACCACAGAAGCTCTCTGACCAGTTAACTGTGTTCCAGCTGCAAATGATATTGATTGGGTTTACAATTTAAAAATGCCTTCATGAATGGTTTCTGCATTTCAGCAGAACTTTTTAGCAGGAGGCATTCTGTCATATTGGAAGGAAGCTATCTGAGGAGGCATGCAGATGCTTGGTAAATCCTACTGAATAGGAAGCTGTGATTTTTTTTATTTTGGTAAATATTCTTTACCAACATATTAGGTTCAAAAAAATAAATAGGACAAGAATGGCACAATTTAACTCTAATCTTGGCCTAAATACCCTGTTCTGCAATTCGATCCTGAATTTAATCACCTCCAAACCCCAATCAACGCGATTAGCAAGAACTTCTCCTCCACAATCTCCATCAGCACCAGAGCACGACCTGCTTTACTCATTTTACATCAATGACTGTGTCGCTTGGTACGACAACAACAGTATTTACAAATTTGCCACCTATAGTGCACTCCTATAAAAAGGAGTGATGATTCAGCATAGAGGAGAGAGATTGAAAACTTGGCTGAATAGGGTACTAACAACAACCTCTCACTCAACTTCACCAAGACTAAGGAGCCGATTGTAAATTTTAGGAAAGGAAAAACAGAAATTTACAATCCAATGATCAATGGGGATCAGAGTGGGGAAATAAAAATTATTGGCAGTCACCATTTCACAGGATCTTTCCTGGACCCAACATACAAATGTAATCCTGTTAAACCTCTACAGATGTGTAGTGGAAAGTGTGCTGACCAGCTGCACCATGGCATGATATGGGGGTACCAGTAGCTCTGAGTGAAAAGTCCTGCAAAAGGTAGTGGACACAGCCCAGTACATCACAAGCAAAACTCTCCCCACCATCGAGAAAATCTACATGGAACCCTGCTGTCAGAGAGCAGCAGCATTCATCAAGGATCCACACCACTAAGGACATATTCTGTTCTCGCTCCTGCCATCAGGAATGAGGTAAAGGTGCCACAGGACTTGTACATCCAGCTTCAGGAACATTTGCTATCCTTCCACCATCAGACTCCTAAACAACTGACTCAATCAGAGACTTATTTAAGGACTCTTACATTACACATTATTTAATACTGATTTTTTTTCTGTATTTGCACAGTCAGCTTATTTATATTTCTTTCTTTTGTAAACAAATCTTTCTTCTTGAGTACAGTTTGAATTTACCGACAAGCAGAAACTCTGCCTGGCCCGCGGGGAAAAAAAAGAATCACAGGGTTGTGTGTGATGTTATGTATACACTTTGACAATAAATTTTAACTTTGAATTTTGAACATTATAAGTGAGCAGAAATTCTTGTTGCTGCACATAAGCAAGTATTCATAAGCAAACTATATTAAGAACAAGTTATTCAACAAAGCTATTGTTCTTCGTGTTGCTGTGGAATGGTTATCCTTGCCTTTGGCTGCTTTCAATATTCCCTTGATCAAATCCATCTCTCCTCAAAACTTGAAATGAACATTTTTTTCTTTCTCAGTTCTGATGGTTCTTAACATCATCTGTATCTTTTTTCTCCAGATGCTGTCTGGCCGGCAGAGTGTTTCCAAACTTTTCGCTTTTTGCTTCAGATTTTGTTTTCTGTTGTTTTTCATTGTTTTCAGTTGACAACTGTGTATCTTGTTGAAGGTATGCTGTTTATTTAGAATTTCTATATGGGTCTTGTTAAGCCTTGGTGTCACAACCTTTGCTTGACGTAGGTAGGGCAAGAATGTTTTCATGGTGATGCCTCTGGATGTTCTATTTATGGTAATGATCTGGCCTGATGTCTTTTGGTTCAGATCCACTGATATCCATAGCCTCTACAAATGATCTGACACTGTCTTTTGAACATGAGCTTCTTTGAGTTACACATTCCGGCTGATCACTACTTCCCTGTGGAGCTGGTTACTGCACCATCTAATGTTCAAACCAGCATTGGCACCTGAATATAAATAAAGAAGAATACTTTTTTTATTCATTCAAAGGTTGGTGGGCTTCACAGGCTGAACCAACATTTCATCACCCATCATTAATTGCCCTTGAGAAGACGAAGAGCTGCAGTCTTTGAGGTATGGGTTCACCCACAATGTCGTTAGGGGGAGAGTTCCAGAATTTTGAACCAGCAACAGCGAAGACATGATAATATATTCAGAATGTGTCAGAATGGTCTGTACCTTGGAGAGCAACATCCAGGTAATGGTGATGCTGTGTTTTTTTGCTACTCTTATCATTCTAACTCGTAGAGGTTGTGGGTTTCAAAAGTACTGTTTAAGGATTCTTGGTAGATTGCGGCATTGCATCCTGTAGATAGTTCAAACTGCTTTCATTATGCATAATTGGTGGAGTAAGTATGGTTTTGTATGGACTGCCTATCAAATGATCTGTATGATGATGAGTTCATGTGTCATTCAGGCCAGTGGAGAGTATTTCATCACACTCATGATATGATCGTTGTAGATGGCAAATAGGTTTTGAGGTGTTAGGAGATGAGTTACTCGCTGTAGAATTCTTAACTTCTGTCTTGCTGTTGTGGCCACATTGTGTAAATGACTACTCCAGTTCAATATCTAGTCAGTGGTAACCACAAAGATGGAGACAGTGGGGGGGATTCAGTAATGGCCCAATTGTCAGGGAGTGACTGCTGGATTTTCTCTTTTTGGATATTGTCCAACAATACAGTTGATTCTGAACTAGCTTCTCCGTTCTGGAGCTATAGTGATAGACAATAAATGCTGCTATTTCTAGTGTCATGCACATTTTCTGAGCAAATGCATTGAATAAAAAGCTCAAGTTTTTAACATTTAAACAGTAGGTTAAAAGAACAAGCAAGTAACCGATAAATATGCAAGGTGTAAGGCTTTAAGGGATGCTACTGAAGGCTCCTTGTCTCTTTATTTATTGTATTTCAATCTGAACTGAGTCGAGCATTGAAATTTCCCAACAAGCATAAGGTCATGATTTAAATATGAAAATTTGTTTTCTGAATCATAAGGAGTGAAATACAAAAGACTGCTGATGCAAAACACAAAAAATGTTGGAGGAATTCAGCAGGTCACACAGCAGGTCACACAGGGTCCATTGAAGAAGGGCTCAGGCCTGAAACACTGGTAATATATCTTTACTTCCTATGGATGCTGTGTGATCTGCTGAGTTTCTCCAGCACTTTTGTGTTTTTCAGAATCATAAAATTATTTCATCACAGTTGGAGGTCATAATGTTCGTGACAGGTGTCCAGCAAAACTACTCCATCTCCCAATTCCCACCGATTTCACTGAAACTTTGCAAATGTCTCTATCAAATCTCTCCTTGGATTTGTCTTCAAAGAAAACACTCCTTTAATCCATTCTTTTAATGTAGTCCTTCATCTCAGGAACTATTCTTATAAATCTTGCCTCTGATGTTCTCACATGTTTTCTATACTGTGGCAACCAGAATTAAAAGAGTATCCCTGCTGGGCAAAAATCATACAATTATGAAAAGACATTTGGACAGATATATAATTAGAAAGGGTTTAGAAGGATATGGACCAAATGCAGTTGAATGATTAGCTGAGAATACCAATTTTGAAAAGATTCAGCTTTATACTCAATGCCTTGAATGATAAATCTCAAAATTCTCTACGTCTTATTAATATCACTTCTTCCTGGCCATGCTCAATGATTTGTGCGCACAAATCGACAGTTCCTTCTGCTTCTGCATCCCTTTGGAACAGTCTATTTTATTCTATGAAAATCAAACAAAAACTGCAGATGCTGGAAATCTGAAACAAAAACACAAAGTGCCAGAAAACACAGGTCAGGCAATATATGTGGAAAGAAACTTAACCTTTCTAAGTTGCAAACCTTGGTCAAAATTTATGATTTTGGACCAAGGGTTACAGACATAAATTATTGACTATTTCTTTCCACAGAATTTGCCTGACGTGTTGATTTTTTCCAGCACTTTCTGTTTTTGTTGTTTTATTCTATATTGTCTCCCTTTTTGTTTAGCTAAAGAGTGCCACCTCTCATTTTTTTTCCACATTAAGCTGCAACTGGCCATTCCACTAGCCTGTTTATAATCTGAATTGTTTGTCATGCACACTGGCTGACGAAAGTGCTCAAATAACAAGAACAGTGGGCAAACATTTTCCTTTTTCTTGCTAGAAATGTACTGCTTGCTTGTCATTTGAGGACAAAGCTGTTTTACCCTGCCCCTGGATTGTTATGCTTACTTCTCACCGGTTGTGCCACCCCTTAAGTAAAAGTTTCTTGGTGAGCTTGGCTGGGTCCTCCTTCTGTTGTAAATTCTCTCAGGATGCACAATAGGGCTGGATTACTTGATTAAAGATAATGATAGCAGTGGAGTATGAAAGACAGCCAGGCTGTGTATTAATTCTCCTGATCATTGTTCCAATTCCAGCTACTTGGACACTGGTTTCCCCAACAGTTCACAACATAGGGACAGTTGGGTAAAGTTTGAATTGAGGTCCTAAAATACAAACTGTTCTTAAAACTAATCCACTGGAGATCTTTTATTCACTAACTCTACCTTTCACTTCCCCAAGCAAGTATCTTAATATTGTATTCAAGTTTCAATAGTGGAAAATACAATAGCAGTTTGAGGGAATATTTCAGTACCCTTCCTCTAGCATATCAATATTTTAATTGTCACATCGTGTTTTGCAAATGTCGACAATACTGTTGATAACATTATGTGATTTCACAAGAAGAATACCAAGTGCAGAACTGTGAAATGGTAACAAGAGAGTAAAGAAGAGCATGCAAAAAATTAGTTGGATTTTGATCCTGATTTGTGAGTGCTATCCCCTGATGACAGTGCCAGTTTTGAGGTTGTCATTTGTAGTTCACAGTGTGGTGCTTGTCTTTCCACACTTGATAAGACAGTTTTCCTGCATGAAGCAAATTAAAGCACTTTCACAGTAAATTGAGCACAGCATGAGGATTCAGCTTCCTTCAGAGAGGTCTGTGGGTTTTCTCAAACATCTCACACTTTTGTAAATGAAAAATTGAGTGCTCTATTCTTCCATTTTCTAATTCAATCTGAATAGATTGACTTCAATGTATCCATTTGATATGAACTCTTTTCAAGTGATACTCTTCATCGTGATGAAATTGAAGGTTTGTTATGTAGCTGCGCATGGATTGGCCAAGCAGTGGGAGCCTGCATTCCACTGGGCGGATCATGCCTCTCACCTGCATGTGCCTCAGGGAATCTTATGCACACATTATGAGGCACAGTTCGTGTCGTTGTGAAGCCAAAGTAACTTCCTATTAATGTAAAATGAATTAATGATAGTCTTTTGAAAGTAACTTCTGACCACTACAGATTTCCAAAGTTACACTTTGTAAACCTCATTTCCACCACATCTTGCAGAAAAAGTTGGAAGAACCTTTGGGTATTGGGTGGCCACAAAATAAAAGATGTTGAAAATATTTAGCATGTCAGGCAACATCTGTGGAGAAAGATAATTTTTTAGTCACTGATCTATTCTGTTTTACGCTGTTTCTTTCTCATTAGTTGTTGTCTAATCTACTAAATGTTTCCAGCACCTTCTATTCTTATTTAACATTTCCAGCATTTGATGTTTTGTGAGGGGTGGATAAGTAGCCCTGTGTAAACATTGCCTCAAGAAATCACATGCTGCACATCAAAGTTGGAGGGCTGAGAATTTGTCTCTTCTTAGGTTTTTACCTTTGGAGAGAATTATATTTGTGCTGAATTCAGAGATCCAGATGTGTTCTAGCATTCTAAGCAATTAAGGAAAACTGATCTTTCCTTTGGGTACCAGATATAAACTCAATACTCTATCACCAATGCTTTACACAGGTCCATCTCCTGTAGTCATAACCTGATGATAACTCTTTGGAAGCTCCTTGGGGCTAAGAGATTATATTCTGATTTCAGAATGCTACAGAAATAAAGATATAAAAATGTTATTAGTCCAAGAGAAGCAGATTTGCTTTTCATTTCTTAATAACATTTTTAAAATGTGAGTTCATATGCAAATACACTTCAAAAGCCAACTTAAAGTATTATCTCTTGGGTAAAGAAGAAATCTGCAGATGTCAGAGCCTCATGCAGTACACAAAAGTGCTAGAGAAACACAGCAGGTCATGCAGCATCCATAGAATTTTGGGACTGAGCCCTTCTTTAGCAGCCCTCCTGAAGAATGGCTCAGGCCTGAAATGTCAACTCCCTTTTGCTTTCCATGGATGTTGCATGACCTGCTGAGTTTCTCCAGCACTTTTGTGTACAAGCATAATTAAAACTATTTTTGTGTATTTTTTTTAAGTGGAAAATGATGCTATACAGAGAATTAAGATATTTTCAATAGAAATATAATAAACATGATATGCACAGTTATTAGTTGACTGCAGAAAACTGACTATTTACTAAATTAAGATGTATACTGTTTTAATCTGCCAAATCTCTCTCTCTCACACACACACACACACACACACACACACACACACACACACACACACACACACACACACACACACACACACACACACACACACACACACACACACACACACAGTATATGTGTGTGTGTACAGTGCCCTCCATAATATTTGAGACAAAGATCTTCATTTATTTCCCCCTGTGCTCCACAGTTTTAAATTTATAATCAAACAATTCACGTGATTGAAGTGCACATTCCAGATTTTATTCAAGGTTATTTGGATAGACTTTGGTTTGACTATGAAGAAATTACAACACTTTTATATATAGTTTCCTCATTTCAGGCCACCTTAATATTTGGGACCTACCAATAGTATGAATATTAAAGTAGTTATGTTTCATTCTTTGTTGCATATCGGTTGCCTGCCATGACTACTTGAAGTCTGTCATTCATAGACATCAGCAGGTGCTGAGTATCTTCTCTGGGATGCTCTGCCAGACTTCTGCAGCCATTTTTACCTCCTTCTTGTTTTGGGGGCTTGTCCCCCTTAAGTTTTCTCTCCAGTATATGGAAGGCATGCTCAGTTGGATTTAGATTGTTGACTCATTTGACCAAGAATTTTCCAGTTTTTAGCTTTGAAAAATTCCTTTGTTGGTTTTAGCAGTATGTTTGGAATCATTGTTTTGTTGTAGGATAAAGGACCATCCAATGAGTTTGAAGGCATTTGCTTGAACTTGAGCAGTTAAGATATTTCAATGTACTTCAGAATTCATTTTGCCTCTGGCATCATCAGATACATCATCAATGAAGATGAGTGCACCAGTACCTGTGGCAGTCACATATTCCCAGGCCATAAACCCCAGCACCATGTTTAACAGATGATGCAATATGCTTTGGATCTTGGGCAATTCCTTTACACCTCCACATTTTGCTATTGCCATCATTCTGATACAGGTTAATCTTGGTTTCATCTGTCCACAAGACCTTTTTCCAGAATTCTGCAGGCTCTTTTAAATACTTCTTGGCAAAATGTAATCTGGGCATTCTTTCATGGTTTGCATCTTGCAGTGAAGCCTCTGTATGAAGTTTCATGAAGACTCCTGCTGACAGTAGTCATTGACATATCTACACCTGCCTCCTGAAGAGTGCTTCTGATCTGTCTGACATAGGATTGGAGATTTTTTCTTTTTTTTTGAATATTTTATTTTAATTTTCATAGACTCGTAAAATTCAAACAAACCATATTTTTTTAACATTCATGTAACATACAATGTCAACATTTATCCCTCCCACTTCCCCTCCCCGACCACCTTTGTAGAACTGAAAGAACAGTCAATTAAATTACAATGAAATTAAATGAAATTTTTAAAAACTCATAATAAAACTGAAAGAAACACATTGGCTGCGCCATGTCTCACTTTGATCACAGAGATTTTACTTCTTTATGATGAGAATTCTTCTGTCATCAACAGTGGAGGTCTTCTTTGGAATACTAGTTCCTTTGCGATTACTGAGTTCACCAGCACACTCTTCTTAATGATGTTTCAAACTGTCAATTTTCCTAAGGTTTGGGTGATGTCTCTTTCTGTTTTATTCTTGTCTTAGCCTCATAAAGGCTTCTTTGACTTTCTCTGGCACAACTCTGGTCCTTGAAAAAATGGGAACTATAGACCCCAAAATTGTTCAAAAGCTTGGAAGCAAGTTTAGCTCTCTTAAATTGCACTAATGAAGCAATTTTAAAAAACCAGCAAGCAAAGGTCCCAAACATTATGGTGCCCTAAAATGAGGGGACTATGTATAAAACTGCTATAATTTTTTACATGTTCAAACCACAATTTATACAAATAAACTTGTATAAAATCTGAAATGTGCACTTTAATTACATTGGAATTGTTTGATTACATATTTCAAACTGTGGAGCACAGAGGCAAATAAAAGAAAAAAAGTGTCTTTGTCCCAGATTATGAGGGCATTACACACTCTCTCTCTCTCTCCTCTCTCTCTCTCTCTCTCTCTCTCTCTCTCTCTCTCACTCTTTCTCTCTCTCTCGCTATATATATATAAATACACACACAGGAACACTGTCCCTTCCTTACATATGTTCCGAATTTTGGATTTTTCCGGATTTTGGAAAGCCAGATTTATCCCCACCCGAATTGTGCTGCGTACCCTTTCCAATCGTGCTGCCATTTCACGCCCCCCCCCTTCGCCCGCCCGACTCGCGCTGCCGTCTCTCTCCCCAATTGCCGGTTTTTGGAGTTTTCCAGATTTTAGATGTCCAGATAAAGGATTGTGTACCTGTATATAAAATCTCACACATACATATGCATAAATGTGTCTATAAATGTATGCATCTTTATATATGTACCCATACATATGAATATTCTTGCATTTATGTGCATTTATTTGTACATGTATATGTGTATATACAAATGTACTTCTGTATATGTAAAAAATAATTGTTTTCTCTATGTTCCAACTCTTAAAAGTGTTTGCTGAATGCTTATGAGTAAAGGTGTAGGATACATCATACCAATTTTACTTACAACATTTATGTGCTAAGAGCATGAGGATAAAGGACCTGTTTAAATTATACACCCTTCAACACTTTTCTTAGTGGTTTTTCGATAATGGATTGATCATAGTGGCGGTTTAAAAAAAAAAAAATTATAACCAGCTAAGGCAGAAAATCAAATGGTTTGCCTCAAATTATATTTCCTGAAAAAGATACTGTCAAAGAAGGCTGTCAGTTTTAGATGATCACAAAACATTACATTACTGGAAAACATTCATCCTCCTTTACAAGGGACAGTAGATTGGGTTAACATTGTTTTTCATTTTAAAACAGATGTATAAAAGCAGTCTTGGGTTCCGATGAAGCGCTTCAGCCTAAAATGTTGACTGTCGATTGGCTTCTGTGGATGCTGCCTGTACTGCTCAGGTCATCCAGCATTTTATGTATTGCTCCTACATAAAAACAGATAAGCACGAAGTCGGTCAAAGCAACATGAGGAGCAGAATAGTAAATCGACTTTTACAATTTTTCCACATTTTCTGGCTGAGGCAGACCAAAGAGAAAACCTTTTCAGGTTTCAGGTATCATTCTGCAATGACTGTGATATTGCTGTCATTTAGGACTGAAATGGTTGCCATGTGAGCATCTAGAAAGCTGTACACTCAAAGAAAATTTGCAAGCATTTTTCTTAAGCAACACCATTGGATCAATGATAATTGACTTCCACTTGGTTTTGTGGGTTCTGACTAGGCTTAAAGAGACAAACGTGAGAACCACAAGTTCCTAATTAACCACTCTGTAAAAGACAAACACCAAGCCTAAGAACTAAATCTATGATCCTAGGCCAGTAGGAAGAAGCCATTAATAGGCTGTAGAACGAAATTATAAACAAAGCTAATATGATGCTCTTGCACTGGTGAAAATCTAGCATCTAACACATGGCTTTGTGTGGAGATGTAGGTGCTTAGACCTTAATGGGTGGAAAATAATTAGTTGTAAGGATTCAATGAACTTTCTGTGAACTTATTTCCCTGCAATGATCCATTCTATATGTGTAAAGAAGAACTTCTAAGTCTCAAGCAGGTGTACCGTTGTTTTCTTAGGAACATCAGCTAAAGTCAGATGCTGTAGTATCATGGCATTTTTCCAGCAGAAGATATTTAGACTAATTTTAAATATTTATTTGCTGATTGGAGAAAGATAAAACTGCTCCCTGGAGAGCTGCATAAAAGTAGTTGCAAGATAACATGAGGGCATTTCATTGATGAACATTTACTTTGGAACATGTCAACTTGTGCCATACTTTCTGGGCCCATTCATGCAGTACATTATATTTTTGGGTGGCCTTCTCAGATTCAGTCCTGAAAACAGTGGAAATGAAGTTAAGATGTAATGCCAGTTATTGCCTGAAGTGGTGTAATGCTGTTCACTGGGTAAGTGCCCTGGAGTACAAAATAACATAATTTCCTCCACTCATCTTGTGTCCTCTTTACCTTCCATCTAATAGGATGCTGATTTATTACTGCCCCAAAACCCCTCTTTCCCCTTCACTTTTAAATTAATTAAATAAATTATTTTAAGTGTCTTACTGCTATTGCATTCCAAATGAAGGTATCACATACACTTGGGAATGCACATCCGTGAGACTCAACAACTGCACCTGTTAGGATGTGTTCAGACACAGATTACAGATTACAGTAGCAGAGGGACACCAGGGATTGCTATGTGGTTGCTTCACTGAGACCTGACTGAATGTGGCCATTTCGGACACTGCGCAACAGCCCGAAGCCTTCAAACTCCACCATGTGGACCAGATGCCAGTGTCAGGAAAAAGCAGAAGAGGCAGCGTTTGCATCATCATCAATTCATTGTTGTGTACAAACATGACGGTTATCTCCCAATCCTGCTCCCCTGACCTGGAACATCTGGCAATCAAGTGTTGTTCAAACTATCTGTCAAGGGAGTTCACCACCATCATCCTGATCATGTGTATATTCCACACTAGACTAAAATCAGGCTGGCAATGAAGGGGCTGAGCACTGTGATCATCAGCCATATGAGAGGACACCCTGATGCCTTCCCAGTCATTATAGAGGACTTCAACTGGGCCAACCTGAAGGAGTCTTTCACAAATTATCACTAACTTGCTATCTGTGCAACCAGGGGAGCCAACACATTTGACCACAGCTATACTGTGGTGATACACCACTGTATACTGTTAATTGATTACTAGCCCTGTGTATATGTTTGGTTCATGTGTGTGGCTGGCCTACCTTCCCTCGGTGACTCCGCCTCCTGGAATCCCCTAATAAATGCAGTAAGTCAAGTCCCTCCCTCAGTACGAGTCCTGGGATCAAGTCAGAGCAAGAGCATGCTCCAAATCTTATGGTATTAAAAACCTGTTGTCCTGCAACTCTAGTCTTCTGGTATTATTGATAGTGTATCATACACCACATCCCATGCCTGAATTTCGGCAAGTCTGATCACCTGGTTGTACTTCTAGTCTTGGCGTCTGAGCAGAGACTGAGGACTACAGCACCAGTGGTGAAGACGGTGAAAGCACAGAGAGAGGCGGAGGAGCGCCTGCAGGACTGCTTAGAATCGGTGGACTAGAAAATATTCAAGGATCCATCTTCTAACGAATGAATATGCCACGGCTGTCACTAACTTCATCAAGACCTGCATGGATGAATGTGTGCCCATGTGGGCACAGGGTGAGTACCCTAACCAAAAGCTGCAGATGAATCACAAGATTTGCAACCTCCTGAGGGCAAAGTCAACAGCATTTAATACCAGTGATCCACATCTCTAAGGAAGGCCAGGTACAACCTACAGAAGGCTCTCATCAGCAAAGACGCAATTCCGAAGGAAACTAGAAACACAGTCAAATACTAGCCAGCTATTGCAGACTATTGCATCCTTCGTGGTGAAGCCAAACATCATAAATGGTTGTGATACTTCAATCCCTGATGAGCTGAAGACATTTTATGCTCACTTTGAAAAGGAGATTTTAATGGTACCAATGAGAATCCCTCCAGAAGCTGACAACCCTGTGATACCTGTCCCTAAGGCAAACGTTAGAACATCTTTCAAGAGGGTGAACGCCAGTTTCTAATCTCATTGAAATATATTTTCTATTTGGTGCAATTTTCGTGCAAACACTTTGTATTAAGTTCTTCTGCATGGATTTTTACAACAGTTTGGCCTTGTTTAACACTGTAATGGACATCATATTAGTTTCTGGTTTGATATTTACTGCCTTTCATGCAAAGCCTCCACCTGGAGGCCGGCTATAAGCACGAAGGGAATGTAGATGCTTTTAATGACTACATACAAACTGGTGGTCTGAAATACAATGATTATTTCAATGCTAATTTATCCCAAAATTTCCACAGTGAAATAACTGGAAATGTTATGTTGCATTCTGACTAAATGACATGACAAACAGCAGGATCTTTCTAACAGCCACGAAAGCTTTTGATTAATCTGAAATAAGCAAACAGGCCACTTACATTTCCTTTATGCTGATTATTTCATTACATCCTAGAATTAAGCATCCTAACATGTATGTTATGAAACATTCCAGTGAAATTGCTAATAGCCCAAATTAAATGAGTCTGAATCGGGGTGTAAAAACAAAAAAAAAACAATCTCATGAATGCAGAATCTTTTGGATAAAAGAAAATTTGACCATCATATCATGTCTACTTCTGCATGTCATTATTATTAAGTTTCCTACCCCCATGCACCTCCCCCTCTAAACCAAAAGCATGTGCCAATATTCAATCTAAATTTGAAACAGCAGTAAAAATTGCTTATACTGTTAATGAGAGCACATGAAGTAAAGTGGCCTTAGTGTGCCTTGTATATTCAGTTCTTCAGTTAATTAAAGAATGAATTAGTGTCTTGTTATCCTTGCCACATAATGATGATTGAAATAAGATAAAGGCTTATGGTTACATCCTGTGGGATTGATTAGGGATTCTTATCCATTGTTCCTGCAATGCAGAGAATAATTTGAGTTTCTTTGGTTAATAGCAGAGACCACAGCTTTTGTCCCTTTAGAATCTTTACACTTATTAAAGTGTTCCATGTGTAATAAAGTGTATCTGAATAAGAGTAAATTACAGCTTAGTAAGATGAGCAGTTCATATTACTGAATCCTGTTCTTCTCCTGGTGATATTTGAAACAAACAAACTTGAGCAAAGGTAGAATATTTTCACAGTAACATTTATTTATTACCATGTAAACAATTATTAGACAATGATGGAATCATAAATGTTCACTGTAGGAAGGAAACTACCCAGTTGCATGTCTTACTATTGCTCCCTTTAAGCATTTTTCAAAAGCTTCCATTCCTCTCTTTCTATACCTTGCTTTTTTATTTTTCATTTTCAAATAGTATCAGCTTTTTGAAAATGAATATACATTCAATTTTGTTTCTATTAGTTTCTGGTTTGATATTTACTGCCTTTCATGCAAAACCTCCACCTGGAGGCCGGCTATAAGCCCGAAGGGAAAAATATAAACACCTTTCATGGTGCAGCCCTAAATGGCTGCTCTTGCATCACATTCATGTTGAGTAGTGCCTTGTCGCGCCCTCTGAAGCTGATGGAGGTGGGGCGACTGGTTCCATAGCATCAACTGTCTTAAATATGTGGCAGAGCAATGACCGTCTTCCCTACCCATAATCTTCCATGGAGCTGGAATTGTACTCCGTTTGTGGAACAGTTCCAGCTGCATGGGGGATTATAGGTAGTTAAGACGGCCATTGCTCTGCCACCTTTTGAGCTGCTGACAAGCGGCCCCAAAAGCCGAACTGGCTCGGTGAGGTGCTGGAGCAGCTGGCGGGGCTATCACAGCTCACACCAGCCACCCCTTGGCTTGATGCCCCCTGCTAGCTACCCCTACCCTGACAGCCCCCTCTGGCTACCCCTACCCTGACGGGCCCCTCTGGCCACCCCTACCTTGATGGCCCCTGCTTGATGGCCCCGACCTGATGGCCTATGTCAGCCACCCCTGACCTGATGGCTCCCACTGACTGCCCCTCCCCTGACGGCCCTGGCCTGCCAGCTCCCGCCAGCCACCCCTGCCCTGACGGCCCATGTCAGCCACCCCTGACCTGATGGCTCCCACTGACTGCCCCTCCCCTGATGGCCCTGGCCTGCCAGCTCCCGCCAGCCACCCCTGCCTTGACAACCCCCGCTGGATGCCCCTGAACTAACAGCTCCCACTGGCCACCCCTGACCTGACAGTTTCTCCTGATGGCCCCTGACCTGACAACTCATGCTGGCTGCCCTGCCCTGCTGGCCCCTGACCTAATGGCTCCCTCCGACTCCCCCTGCCCTGACAGCCCCAGCCTGCCAGCGGGCACCCCTGACATGACAGTCCCTGCCTTGACAACCCCACTGGCCACTCCTAAAGTAACAGCTCCCATCGGCTGCCCCTGACCTGACGACTCCTGCCGATAGCCCCTGACCTGATGACTCCTGCTGGCTGCCTCTGGCCTGATGGCCCATGACCTGACGGCCCTTGCCAGCTGCCCATGCCCTGAGGGGGAGGGAGAGGGGTGAATGAGTGGGAGAGAGAGAGAGAGAGGAGATAGGTCATTGGACCTAATGATGTCATCGTGACATCATTAGCCCGCTCCTAGCCAGCCACTTTCAGCTGGATGATCCTTCCATGAGAGGGATTGTAGTTGGCGCTTTGGAGCCGCCCTCAGTGCCTTCTTAGTGGTAAGTCTCCTGATATAAGAGAGAAGAATCTCTGCCTTTACAGTCAGGCTTTTTCACTGCATGAAAGGGCCTTAAGAGAGAATGGAATGGGAACCTTGAATTGCTCTGTTACACAGTGCCAGCATAGACTTGATGGGCCAAATGACCACCTTTGTCATGTTAAGTAATTTGAAACAGATATCTCTTTCTTTCATTCAAGATCATTTTAAATGCATGTCTTCTACTTATTGATGAACTGCTAAATACTGCATAATAGGTTTGATATTTCAACCCAAGGTTCCTGCAAGAATAGCTCATGCTGGGAACAAAGCATCATCAAGTCACTAAGGTCAGCTGAATTCTAAAATGAGATTACTTTTGAAGTATCCAAGTGTATCATTATCACCTTCTACACTCCTCATGGTAACTGTAATAGAATGGTGTTTTCATTTTTCAATTGCAGAGATTTTTACCAAAGTGTCATCAAGTCGGACATTTCTGCTTATACATATTACATATACAAATATCTGAGATCTGCAATATTAAAATGCAAATGTTGAAGTTATATCTCTAGTCTGATAAATAGAAGACATTTCCCTGCATTTTATGCAGGCTAGCTCTGTTTAGTTGGCTCTGATCCAACTGATTTACAAGTATTGCCATCATTTTTAACAAAACCATTCTTGGTAGAAATGATAACTTCTGTGGTGAGTTGGATAGCTTGACGTTTCTATCTTATTTTACTTAAAATAAAAATAAAATGTGGGAGTTGTTTGAAAATTTTAGGTACTTTCCCTGCTATGAGTGTGTTGTTAGTATTAAATGTAATGTTCCGACATAAATGAAGGATGGCCTGATCGATGGCATTTTATTATTCTTTAGTCTGATGTACACTCAGAACTGCAATAAGCTGCTTCCTTGCATTAATGAAAATATTTAAAAAGGATTATTGGGTCCTGCAGCTTAAAAATTCAACCGAGGTAAAAATGATGATTAGAATAAAAAACAGTAAAATCTCTGCTATCCAGCACCTATGGGGATTGGTAGATGTTGAATATGCAAATTTTCCATGCGTCTGAGGCACATTCTTACTATGCATAACTAATACAACTGTATTAAGAATAAACAGTTTAAAAAACAAAAGACGATGCAAGATGCAAGGTAATTTGAAAGAAAAATCAGTATTGTAGTCCTTAATTGTGTAAAGTTCACTTTAATCATGTAATTCCTGTAACTTACAAAATTTAAATTCAAACCCTGGTCAATGTCACTGTAATAGTGTGCTGCAAATCACCCACACCCCCCACCCCATCCCAAGTTTACAGAAAAGCCTCACTAATATATTACTAATAAAGATAAAGACTCTTACTAGGCAGGGATAGGGAGACACTTTGGGAGAGTCACCTCAGTGGTGAGTGGCATTGGCTGGCTCTTTATCCTGGGAGCCTCACTTTTATTCAAACAGCTGCTGTGGGTGGGGCACGACCGGGGCGCTTCGCTGGGTGAATGTTTGCTCCCACCTTCACCAAGGGATTGTGTGTTGCTTTAGAGAACATTTAGTTTTACAATTTTAAACTTCTATTTATATTTTTATTTATTCCTTATTATTTTAATTACCATATTTTTCAGCAGATAAGTCGGCCTTCAGATAAGTTGGGTCCCCATTTTCAGCCTAATTTTTATGGTTTTATCATATATCGGGTATATAAGTCAACCCCCCCTAAAAAAATCACGTTTACTGAGCAGATGGGTGTTGCCAGAAGGTGGTTGTTATCATGGAGCCTCCAGCAAAATGACAAAAGTATGAAGCGAGTTTCAAGTTAAAAGTAATTGAAGGGGCCAAGAAAACCAACAACTAAGCTGCTGCAAGGACATTTGAGATAAATGAGAAGTTGATAAGAGACTGGAGAAAGAATGAAGATGCTGTAAGAAAAATACCAAAGAACAATATTTGGTGATAAGAGGACTCCTCATTGGCCAGAGTTGGAAAATCACATTGCAGAATAGGTATGTGAACAGAGGCAGGATTACCACATAGTCTCAAGAAATAAAATTGGAGTATATGCACTAAAGTGGGCAAAGTTGCACCCAGAACACAGTAAAGATTGTCAAGGTGCAACCTTTTCATGAACAGGAAAATTTGGTATTATGACAAAAACAAAAATTGCTCAGAAACTTTTTTCACCAGTTTATTATACGTTACCAGTAGAATCATCAGTTTGCATTGTCAAATATTGGAAACATAGTCGAAGCCTCCGTGAATTTCGACATGATAGAGTGATAGAATATTTGGATATGTTTTTGGGAGAAAAATTGGTGAAATTAGAGTAGTTTATATACGTACACACACTTTAAAACAGATCTTTTTTGAAATACTGAAGAATTCATATTCAGTGACTTTATAGAAACTATGCACATTTCACAAGTAGGAGCTAATTGAAATGATATCATGAAATGAATGGATTGGAGCCAGGTTGTCTGTGTTGGACATTTTTGCAAGGCTTTTGACCTCTCTGCAAAGTGCTCACTCAAAGGTCTTTGAGAGGTTTGTTTACCTAAAACAACAGATGAGAGCAGAAGACTGACTCCTATTGTTTGCTGGAGAAGGAGGGGGTTTTTCAAGTGAGAGAGAGAAGGACATGTGGCTAGCGGTTTGAATCTCAGATGGAGAGAGAGAAAGAGAGAGAGGCAGCCGAAACAAGCTAGAAGAAGCTTGTTGGAACTGAAACAGAAGCTCCAGAGTGGCGGATGGCTGGAAGTGCTATCTGTTTGATATTTCTCTTGGAATAAGAGTAACAGAAAGGAACTTTGTAGTAGCCTGAAACAAAGAGGTTATCATCTGGAGAACCTTGATGGGGCAAGTTTCATCAGCAAGACATTGAGGTGACTAATGGTGATACCTCAGTTGTGGAAATCCTGCAACAACACATCTCTCTCTGCAAACCTACAAGAACCTTTGTGAGCGGTAAACATTTACCTTTCGAGCACCAGCCTGGTGAACTTTATACATGTTAAATTCTGTGCACATTCTAAGAATTGCCTTCAACCAGTGAACTCAGAAGAATGAGAAGTGGTATTGAACTGTGAACTAAAGAACTTTTCTTAAATTTACACACACATTACATAAACGTGTGCTTAGAATTAGAAGGGGGTTAAGTTGGGTAGTTAAGTTAATAGTGATAAGTTAAAGTTTGATTCTGTTTTCATATTTAAAGATAATTAAAAACAATTTTTGTTTAAGTAACCATTTGTCGTGGTGAATATCTATTGCTGCTGGGTTTTGGGGTCCTTTGGACTCAAAACGTTAGGCAATAAAACAGTGGAATATAAAGGTGTGGAAAATGTGCAAACCAGAATTACAGGTCATGAAAGGACCAGGTTTACAGTGGTGTTATTGTGCAGAGCCAATGAAGTTAAAACCCATGGTAATCATCAAGTGCAAATTTATACTTAAAATAAAATTCCCAGCAGGCATTTTTGTACATTTTCATGAAAAACAATGGATGGATGAAAGTGTAAACAATGGATAGACAATGTGTGGAACAAGAGGCCAGGCGGTATATGCAAGAAGCAGAGTTTGCTGGTCTGAGATATGTTTTGAAGCCATTTAAATGAGAATGCTAAAAATAGATTAGCACTAAATAATACTTTCATTGCTGTTATCCAACGTGGTTTGACTTATATATTGCAACCACTTGATGTCTGCTTGAACAAGCCCATTCAAAGAAGTCACGTGATGGAGTAGAGACCGGTAAGAAAATACCAGCCCTCACCAGAAAAGTTTTTAAAAAGTAAGGAAAAAACAAAGCTACAAACACAGAAACCATAACAAATTAAAAATAAAAGTGTGGAGAAAATGGCAGCAAAGAAAGAAAAATCAAAAACAATGGGAAGAAAAGAAGAAGGAAAGATGTCGGAAGAGAAAGGTGAAGGCCTTACCTGTACGAGGAGGCCCGCCGTGGAGAGAGAAGCCCGCTCCCTGAGGTCAGTGGAAACCCCGAACTCAGGACTACAAATATGGCTCACGGAGCCAAACAAAAGTGCACAACCGCGCATGCATGAATCCTCGCCATCCGCAATGCACAAAACAAAAACAACACCGACGGGAGGGGGGACCAGCTGAGGAGTAAATCTCCACAGCTGAAACAGACAAGTGTAACACAACAGCAAGACTCCCAACAGGAAAACATAGAAAATAACGGGAACAAGAAGGAAGAGAATAAAAATAGAAAATCAGAGAAACAACAGATGACCAACCCAGAGGAAGGAGACCAACACCAAGACACCTTTAATAAAAATAATAAAAACAAAAATACCCAACAAAATAAAATAAACAACCCAACAAGAAAATCAGAAGAGACAGAGGTAGAGGACACAGATTCTGGAGTGGACTCAGAAGAAGAGGAGAGAGAACATCAAACTACACAGAGAAATGGAAGATGAAGGGAAGGGACAGTACATGGATAAAAAAACTTTTTAAAGAATATATGGAAACATTAAAAGAAGGGCTGACACAAGAATTCAGTGAAATAAAACAAAGAATAAAAGGTACAGAAGAAAAAGTGAATAGATTAGAGATGGTCATGACAGAAATAGGAAAAAGAGCAGACAAGGTGGAAGAACGAGAAACAGCCATAGAAATGGAGGTAGATGACTTAAAAATGAAATTAGAAGAATCTGATAAAAAAAAGTTAAAGAAACACAGGAACTGTTAGCTCAGAAGATAGATATAATGGAAAATTATAATAGAAGAAACAATATAAAGATAGTGGGCCTTAAAGAAGATGAAGAAGGCAAAAATATGAAAGAATTTATAAAAGAATGGATCCCCAGAGTCCTAGGAATGGCAGAATTACAGGAAGAAATGGAAAGAGAAAGGGCACACAGAACATTAGCCCCTAAATCACAACCACAACAAAAAACCAAGATCCATTCTAGTAAAATTCCTAAGTTATACGACAAGAGAAAATATATTAGAGAAAGCAATGAAAAAAATAAGAGAAGACAAAAAGCCACTGGAATACAAAGGTCAAAAATTTTTTTTCTATCCAGATATAAGTTTTGAACTCCTGAAGAAGAGGAAGGAGTTTAATGCAGCAAAAATGACCCTATGCAAAAAAGGTTATAAATTTATGTTAAAATATCCAGCGGTGCTCAAAATAGTTATCCCGGGTCAGCAAAGCAAACTGTTCTCGGATCTGGAAAAAGCATGAAAATTTGCAGAACACCTACAAAACAGACAGAGAGATGAAGAGATATAACAAGAACAAAAATGACAACAAACTATATATGAAGAAGAAGAATAAAGTATAAGTAAGAACTAAGAAGAGAAAGAAAGGGAAGAAAGGAAGTAAGGAGGGAATTAAGAGAGGGGAGGGACTATTGGGGGTAAAGGAATTTTAGATATGGGAATAGTGGAAATATTTTATGTTTTAGAAATGTTGTCTTACAATGTGTTTAAAAAAAAGAAAACAGAAATGAATAAGAAGGGAAGGTGGTGATGAGGAAACGGAAAGGAAAGATAAACAAAGTATGAAATGGCCATGTTGAACTATATGACTTTAAATATTAACGGAATACAAAACCAAATCAAAAGGAAGAAGCTGTTAAATTTACTGAAGAAAGAAAAAATTGATATAGCGTTCGTGCAAGAAACACATTTAACTGAAGTGGAACACAAGAAATTAAAGAGAGATTGGATAGGACATGTAACAGCAGCATCATATAATTCAAAAGCCAGAGGAGTAGCTATATTAATCAATAAAAATGTACCAATCAAAATAGAAGAGGAAATAACAGATCCAGCAGGGAGGTATGTAATGATAAAATGTCAGATATATTCAGAATTTTGAAATTTACTCAATGTATACGCACCTAATGAAGAAGATCAAAAATTTATGCAACATATCTTTTTGAAGATCGCAGATACGCAAGGGAATATACTAATAGGAGGGGATTTTAACCTTAATTTGGACTCAAGCATGGATAAAACTGGAAAAAAGACTAACAGAAAGAACAAAGTAATCAAATTTATAATTAAATCGATGCAGGAAATGCAACTTTTGGATATATGGAGGAAACAACACCCAAAGGAAAAGGAATATTCATATTATTCGAGTAGACATAAAACATACTCAAGGATAGACCTATTCCTTTTATCAGCCCACATTCAAGGAAGAATTAAAAAAACGGAATATAAAGCTAGATTGTTTTCAGATCACTCACCCCTGTTATTGGCAATAGAGCTAGAGGACATCCCACCAAGAATGTATAGATGGAGATTAAACTCCATGCTGCTTAAAAGACAGGATTTTAGAGAATTAATTGAGCAACAAATTAAAATGTACTTTGAAATAAATACGGAACCAGTGAAAAATAAATTTATACTATGGGATGCAATGAAATCATTCATCAGAGGACAGATAATAAGTTATGTAACTAAGATGAAGAAGGACTACAATCGAGAAATAGAACAGTTGGAAAGAGAAATAACAAATACAGAAAAAGAATTAGCAATAAAGGAAGATACAACTAAAAGAAGAGAATTGACAGACAAGAAAATAAAATATGAAACACTACAAACATATAAGGTGGAGAAGAACATAATGAAGACAAAACAGAAATATGAGCTAGGAGAAAAAACGCACAAAATACTAGTGTGGCAGCTTAAGACAGAACAAACGAAAAGAACGGTATTGGCATCAAGGAAAAAGGACAAACAAATTTCATATAACCCAATAGAGATCAATGAAAACCTCAGGGAATTCTACGAACAATTATATCAAACTGAAAATGAAGGGAAAGAAGACAAAATAGATGAATTTCTAACTAAAATTGAACTACCGAAATTACAGACAGAGGAGCAAAATAAATTAATAAAACCATTTGAAATAGAAGAAATACAGGAGATATTGAAAAAACTGCTGAACAATAAAACACCAGGAGAGGATGGACTCCCAATAGAATTCTATAAAACATTCAAAGACTTATTAATTCCTCCTCTCCTGGAAGTAATGAACCAGATTGAAAAAACACAAAACATACCAGATTCATGCAAAACAGCAATAATTACAGTAATACCAAAGACAGGGAAAGATCCACTAACACCAGCATTGTATAGACCAATATCTCTACTTAACACAGATTATAAGATAATAGCTAAACTATTAGCAAACAGATTGGCCGACTGTGTACCAAAAATAGTAAAACTAGACCAAACTGGATTTATTTAAAAAAGACGAACAACGGACAATATCTGTAAATTCGTTAACTTAATCCATGCAGTACAAGGAAACAAAACTCCAACAGTAACGGTTGCTTTAGATGCAGAGAAAGCCTTTGACAGAGTAGAATGGAATTATTTATTCAAAGTACTACAAAAATTCAACCTACCAGAGAAATATATTAATTGGATTAAAGCATTATATAAGGGACCATTGGCGAAAGTGACAGTAAATGGATATATATCAAACCAATTTAAATTAAGCAGATCAACAAGGCAAGGATTCCCACTATCTCCCTCACTGTTCGCGTTAGCTATAGAACCACTAGCAAAACTGATAAGTACAGAAAATAAAATACGAGGGATAAAAATAAAAGAGAAGGAATATAAAATCAGTCTATTTGCAGATGACGTTATAATATACTTAACAGAACCAGAAATATCAATAAAATAATTACATAAGAAATTGAAGGAATATGGAGAAGTATCGGGGTACAAGATCAACGCAAATAAAAGTGAAGCAATGCCAACGAATAATGCGGATTTCACAAAGTTTAAGGAAGAATCACCATTTAGATGGCAAACACAAGCAATTCGATACCTACGTATACAACTAAATAATAATCTCGCCCATCTATATAAACTAAATTATCAGCCATTAATGAAAAAATTACAAGACGACTTAGACGACTTACCACTAACACTGATAGGAAGGATAAACTGTATTAAAATGAACATCTTCCCAAGGATACAATACCTATTTCAATCATTACCAATTCACCTAACAGAGAAATTCTTCAAGGAGCTAAAGAAAATAATAAGGAAATTCTTATGGAAAGGGAGGAAACCGAGGATAGCACTAGATAAATTAACAGAATGGTACAAACAACGAGGCTTACAACTACCAAACTTTAAGAATTATTATAGAGCAGCACAATTAAGATACCTATCAGATTTTTAACAAACAAGGGAAAAACCAGATTGGACCAGATTAGAGTTAGATAAAATAGGGGAGAAGATACCTGAGCATATACTCTATAAGTGGGATGAAAAATTGGTGCAACATAGGAATTCACCAGTATTACACCATTTGCTCAACATTTGGAAGAAGATTCACGTAGAAAGGAATAAAATAAATTGTCAACTACCAAAATTAATATTGACACAAAATCAACTAATCCCTTTCACAATAAACCTTTCCTTCAGAGAATGGGAGAGAAAAGGGATCAAAAGAATAGAAAATTGTTTTTTGGGAAATAAATTATTATCTTTTGAACAAATGAAGGACAAATATAATATAACTCACGATACAAGGTTTGCATACCACCAACTGAAAACCTACTTGAAGGACAAATTGGGAAACAGTCTGAGGTTACCAGAAGAAAGCAATTTTGAATATGTGATTACAGACACAATGATAATTAAAAAAATTATAACAAACATGTACATCAAACTGCAAGAAGAGGAGAACAAGGAAACAAACTGTAAACCTAAACAAAAATGGAAACAAGATCTAAACATAAAGATAAAGAATGAAACATGGGAAAAGCTATGCTCCGGAACCATGAGAAATACAATAAACACGAGGTTACGCATGATACAATATAATTGGTTGCACAGGCTACACATCACACCCCAAAAGTTAAATAAATGGGACCCAACAGTATCAGACAGATGTTTTCGCTGTAAAAAGGAAATGGGAACAACAATACATGCAATTTGGACATGTGAGAAAGTGAAAACATTTTGGGAAGATCTAAACCAGATATTAAATAAAATCACAAAAAGCAATATACCAAAAAACCCAGAGATCTTCCTTCTAAGTAATATAAGAAATAAAGAATTTGGACTCGATTTGGATGGAGCACAGAAAAGATTTATTATGATAGCCCTATCTGTAGCAAAAAAATGTATTATGTCAACTTGGAAATTAGAAGACAACTTGAGAATACAACAATGGTACATAGAAATAAATAAATGTATTCCATTAGAAAAAATAACATATAATTTAAGAAATAACATCACAATATTCGAACAAATATGGGAACCATACATGAAATACAATAGAGAAATCCTACCATGAACCTCCACCACCTAAAATGACAGAAGGAGAAGACAACAAAATGAACTGACTCAGTATATAAAAGTAAAAGATAAAAATGTCTTGTTTATTTTATTAAGTGACAACATTGTTTAATGGATTTAATGTATCTTATAGTTTGAACTTTGAATAAATGGGAAGGGGGAGAGGGAGGGAGGGAAGGGAGGGGGGAAAACGGGAGAAAATGACACTATATATTCAAGAGAAAAATGTCTATGTATTTTTGTCAATATGGTTTATTGTGTAAAAAATAAAAAAAAATTTAAAAAAAAACAAGCTCATCCAAAGATCATGGTCATGGAAAATGGAATACATGGATGACGAGTGCAGAAAGAATTGTTCACAAAAGGTGTGCTGTGTGACTTCACGCTCAAGGCATGGGATAAAGTGAAAGAAGAGACTGTAATAAAATCTTTCAAAAAGTGCAGTATCTCCAGTGAGGATGATTTGTTGTGGGACACTGATGACAAAGCAGAAGCCAACTCACCAGATTCAGACTGGAACCCATATGATGACAGTGAGACTCTGGATGCGCTTGTTGAAGTCTTTGCCACAGACAGTGATGGTGAGAGTAATTTTGTAGGATTTTAAATGTGTTTTTTTTCCCAGTAATTATCTCTTTCTAATATAGTGGTCGTTTGAAAATTTGTTGTAGGTTGGGTTCTTTTTTGGTGTTTCAGGGTCGTCATATATGCCGAATCTACATCAAGCTTTTTGTAGTTGAAATTAAGGTCTCATTTTTGTATCTGGCTTATAAGTAAACCCTGATTTTTGAGTGCTTTTTGGGGGGTTTCAAGACTTGATATATGCTGAAATATATGGTAAATTAATTAATTTATTTCCTCAATTTTTTTTGCAGGTTGCTTGAATTCCAGATACTGGGGATTTTCTAATTATTTTTCTAACTTGTTTGTTCCATACTGGATAAATACTCAAGTTTCCAGAATATTTATATCATTAAAATATCACAACTTTGTCTACTCAAAATATTTTAAATGAATTTGGTTCAGCAAGATATGAATGTTACTAAAATTAATTGGGCATCTTTAATTAAAGTTTCAAGAAAATTGTATTTCTCCAGTTAAAGCTGACAAGGGCTATTTTTATTGATCCTGGAGGTGATTCATTCAAGGTAAGACAACTAGATGCAGCAACAGTCTTTATCCTTTTGGTGAAAGGAAGCTTCATATTACTGACTGTTAAACCTCATAATTAAGATTCATTATAAAAAATTTTAAATCTGTTCCCACTGGACATAAGCTTTTAGCACAAAATTGCTTATAACATGGTGCAATTACTAATAATTTGACTATTCCAATTGAATAGATGTCTGATGTATACAATGTAAATATTGCATTTGTACTTTTAAGAGACCATTGTTGACACTGTGATTTTGTGTTATATAAAGTGTGAAATTAGGTGATGACACATGTAACCTGTAAATGCATGACATTGACATTGGATGCAAAGACAAAAAATGCTCCAACCAACTAAAATCTGCCCACAAACTGAGAGGTAGACAATCTGAAATTGCTGTCCCTCAGATTTGAGTTTGACAAGCTGATAAAAGTACACCTGCAGATGTTTCACTCACACAGTGAAGAAGCCCTACCAAGCAATGCCACTGATTACATTAGAACCAAATATTATTCAGTGAAGCATTGTCTGAAGCAAAGGCAAAAAGAAAACTGAATTAAAGAAAATAAACTTTTAACAACTTTATTTTGTCATAGAGCAGTTATTATTCAAGGAAATCCTGAAATTGATGCTGCATTAATTGACACTACACCTCTGGATCTTAAAGGACAACTGACCATTGAAGCTGTAATTCTGCCATTTTCAGCGAAGGCTTATGGCTGATGAAGTGGAGAGCAGAAAGAAGGTGCTTTATACCCCTCATGTACCATTATCACCATCCGTCACAACAGAGCAGAGGCAGCGGATGGAGGAATAATTTCAGAGAGTGAATTTGTGTAGGGACCTGCTCATTGTAAGAGAAATACTCCATGATCGCATTTGTTTGGTAAAAATGAATGCTGTAATCCTCCTTTGAAACCAAACCAGCCCTATAATGATGGAAGTGTTCCACCTTGGGCCCCAGCACTGGTTTACAGCTTGTTAATCCAAAGAGGAAAAAAGTTAGCAAATTCTTTTTTTAACTTAAACATTCCACGTTGACACATTTTTACTCTTGCTCGAGCTTATCAGTCTGATGGGTTTTTTCATTATATGCTTGTCAATGCAGTACAAAAATGCAAAAAAAAACTATAAGATGTGAAAAGATTCAAAAAAGTTATGAAAAGGTAGAAGACCTTCTGTGACCTTTTTGTGAATGGCGAGGTTCTTGAACTTTAATGTAATTTATTTTGTGTCATTAATTTATTGCTTCCAACCTTATTCTCGCTTTTGGGACCAATGAAGGAAATTAGTAGTTAATCTAGGATACTGTCTATTTCCTTGGTGAAAGCATCTATATTCAAGATGATTGGTTATATTTTTCTTGTTGTGTTATTGGGACACAAGGTATAAAATTAAGATGCACATTCCAGGCACTTGATCATTTATAGCAATTAACGGCACGACACCATCTGTTTGACAGGGAGTAGCAGGATATCAGAGGAATAAAATATTGACTGACTATTTTGACCCACGGATGCACTCTGACCTGCTGAGTTCCTCCAGAAGCTCATTGTTTGCTTAAGATTTCAGTATCTGCAGTTTTTGTGATTCTCAGGGTGTTTCTGTTGCTTCATGAGAAGGAATAAACTATTCTCAAACCCTTCAATGCATCTTCCTTGTGTTATGGACCTTTTGGACTGCGGACTGTCATCTTAAAGGATGGAATTCTGCTGGGAACTCTTTGTGACATGTGGTGCAGCTGGGTCGAGCTGTGCAGACAGAGAGAGAATGGATCATGCAGAACGGCAGTTGAAGCAGCAGAACTGCAGCAATTAGAGCAGCAGAGACCAACCAGGAGAGCCGTGTGAAAGGCACATATCTCATAAGATAATGGTTATCAAACCACAATTTGAACACCAAGGGAAGTCATATAAGGAGGCCTTGAAAAAGGATATATAAGCTTACGGAAATTCAATGTCAGTCATTTCTCTCTCCAACGTTCAATACGGCATCCTTTTGTTATTCGTTTGAGGGAACTGAATTTGTTCATTGAGCTTTGGGATTGAATTCTGTGGACTGTGTTTTCGGACTGACTTGCATGATTGACTTACCTGAGGTATTTTGGGGATTTTTCTCTTTTTGTATATTGGGCACAGACTGTAATGGTGTGGGTTTTTTTTTATATACATACTGTTAATGAAGATATTATATCTGTATATTTGCTATAGTTACTTATAATGTGGTTAATTGGGTTAATATGTTATTGTTAATAGTCATTCATAAATTTAGAGTTAAAATTTAATCTTTTTGTATTGTGTCTTCTATTGTTGCTGGTTTGAAGCATAACACTTGATTGTTGACTTCCAAATCTGCTGACAAGATAAGTTTGGATTTGGGGTTTGTTTTGTGCCTGGCAGTGACTGAAAAGCAGAAAACACAGACCTTTTCTGAGGCCAGATGGTGCACAAAAATAAAAGATGAAGACTTTTCCCTGTTGTGCTGTGAGTAATCTTTAATGGCCCTTTTTGGGGGCCACTGTTGAGGCCATTCAATTCTGATGAAGATTCATGGAGTCTATAATCTGCTTTAGAGTGTGTTTTGTATAATCTGCATTACAGTGTGTTTTGTATAACAAAATCACATTAGCTCTATGTATAGTCACAGAAAGAAAGCACAACTTCCACACAATTGCACTTGAAGCCAGAGCTTGCAGGGCAGCCACAAACTACCCTTACATATTGTCACACATTTTTAAGTCTGCTTTTTGCGCTCTAACATAATTACCCAACTCATCCTGGTGCATGCCCAGACCTTGGCAAAAGTATCACCTAAAAAGAAAATTAAGAGAATTATAAATCTAATGTGCATTTTCATCCTCTTGAGCCTGTCTCACTTGGATCATAGTCCTATATATTTGAATGTTTACCTACCCACCTTGATCCTAGAACCCTTGATATTGTTTACAAAAGGGGAAAAAAATAACTATACTTTTGATGACAGTGCAAAGGGTCACAGGGTTTACAATCTTTTGACTGCTAAAAGAAAAAAAGTATAATGAAATCTGGACAGCTTCAACTGCTGGTCGGCAACTGTGCTCTTTGTGGAGTAATTTATGCCAAATGCTCAGTTGTGAAGCCTTTATGATGTGCAGTCAATGCCAACTGGAAGCATGAACGTAAATAGGTCACAATGTTAATCAATGTGTGGTGCTGATTCACTTCCACTGCTGCCAGCTGGGAAATGAACGTCTACCTAATGCCTCTGACACACGCAAAGTCGATTTCCTGCGATGAAGCAAGAAGAAGCCCAATTTGGACTTATCAATAATGGGTTATATAAATGAGACACTTACGCAAGGGTCAAAACTGCACCATTATGCAAACACATGGTAGTTGTTATTGGTTTGCAATAAAAGTTTTGAAATTCCTTGTGTTTCCTAAAGATTTTTTTTAGCAGTCATACCAGCAGACATAGACCACTTCCAACTACTGATGAGAATTGTAACAGCAACTTACACAGCAGTTCCAGGAAAAGCACCTTTAAAGAAACTCTTTGGAGCATGTAGAGCATTGCTGGTTGATAGGGCAAACGTCAAAACCTCAAAATTCCACAGTGGCGAGAACAAGCTGCCTGGTCACAGTGGGTTTCCTGTGTATACAGTTAATCAGCACATCTCTGCATATAGTTTCAATTAAAAAGAGAAATACAGCAGTCACCTTTGGCAAGTCAGAAATTTGAACATAAATGGGAAATGAGTGGAATACTGAGTCACCGCATAATGCCATAATATAGCAGGGAAATGAGTCAAAATGGAACTCTACCACAGACCTTGTCAGTCTGGGAATCTAGAAAAATGTACAAGCAGGATGGCTTTTCGTGGCTAAATCCTGAAAGTAGAGGATCATGTTCAAAACGTAGGCACATCACCTCAATACGAGACAAGGGGAATCCAATTGATTGAGATTGGCTCTGCGACCTATCACACATTTACTAATCAATGGTAAACCAAACACAGAGGTAACATAGAAATTGGAAGATTTTTCATCCATTCAGAGAATGTGGGCTTTACAGGTTGAGCGAGCACTTAATTGCCCTTGATAAAATGGTGGTATACAGACTTTTTGAATCATTGCAGTCTCTGAGGTATGGGCATATCCACAAAAACTTTAGGGACAGAGTTCCAGGATTTTGAAAATGAATGTGAAGGAATGGTGATATGGTCTGAGTCAGGATGATGTTTGGCTTTGAGGTATAGTAAGAAGGTTTGAGGGGTCATAGCCTTCTCCCCAGTGGGAAAAAGAGAAAAGTAAAAGGTCACACCAATCAGCTTAAAGGAAGTTTCTTCCCTATAGTCACTAAGCTGCAGAATGAACTCCATAACAGTGCTCTCATGCTGCCCTTCCTTGGTGCTCATTAATCTGCCTTTTCATTGTAATCCTGATCTCTGCAAATTGTGTTCTTTACACAGCTGTATGAATATTAGAAGTAACCTGTTGATCTGTTCACAGAAGAAACCTTCCCACTGTGTTAGGTATTAGGTATTTTGTGGGGAAAAAAAAATCTTAAAGCAATGGCATTGCCTGATTTTTCTGTTTTTGTGGAAGTTTTGGGTTGGAAGGTGCCGACTAAAGATTTAGTTCAGTGCATCCTGTGGATGGTACAAACTGCTAGTTCTGTGTAGTGTTGTTGGAGTGAGCAAATGGTTGAGGATGGGGTGCCTATCACGCCAGCTTCTATGGTCAGTTTGGTGTCAAGCTTCTTGTGAATTGAATCATTTATTTATTGTCATGTGCACCAAGATCGGTGAAAAAAATTGTTCTTTGTGCTATCCAGGCAAGTCGCCCATACTTATGTATAACAGGTAATGCAAAAATGAAACAAAGGTGCAGAGTGTAGTGTTACTGTGAGTATAGTTAAAATTGTACAAGGGCTGCATGAGGAAGGGTTTTACTGAGATCAAGAATCCATCTTTTCCTTATGAGAGGTTCTTTCAAGCGTCTGTTAACAGAAGGAAAGAAACTGTCCTTGTATCAGCTGTTGCATGTTTTCACAATCATATGCATCTGCCAGATAAGAGTGATGAGTAGAGTCTGCAACCAGGTTGGAATGGGTCCTTTGATATGTTGGCTGCTTTGCTGAGACAGTGGGAAGTGTACATGGAGTTGATGGAGGGGAGGTTGGTTTGAGCAATGGCCTGAGCTGCATTCACAGCTCTTGCAATTTCTTGTGGGTCTTTAGCAGAGCAGTTCCTGTACCAAGCTGTGATGCAACCTGGCAGAATACTTTCTAAAAATTGCATGCAGGGACATGCTGAATTCCCTTGTGTTTCTGAGGAAGTAAAGGATTTGGCAAGCTTTCTTGTCTGGAAGGTCAATGTGGTTAGACCAGGTCAGATTGATAGTGATATTTACACCTACAAATTTAAAGGCTCTCTCTCATCTGCACCATTTATATGGTCAAGGGCTCATATTCCATCTTCATCTTGAGGTCAATTACCAGCTCCATTGTTTTGCTGACATTGATGGAGATGCTCATGAAGGTTTTGTGTTCATCTCAAGAAATGGATAGTATTCCATCATATTACTGACCTAGAGATGCTGAACAGGTTTTGGGGAGATAGAAGGTGAGTTACTCCCCACAAGATTTCTCACTTCTACCTGCATTTGGAGCCACAATATGTAAATAGTTATTCCAGTTCATTCTTCTGATCAGTGATAACCCTAGGATATTGCTAGCATGGGGTTCAGTGATGGAAATACCTTTGAATGTTCGGGATATTAGCTGGATTTTATCTTGATATATTTCATCATTGCCTTCACTTAAGTGAGTGTGACTTGCCACCTTTCAACCCAAACATGGATATTGTTCAGGTCTTGATGAATTTATGTGGACTGTTTCAATGCTGCTGAACATGAGCAATCAGCACTTCTTATGTTAAAATTGAAAGAAGAACATATTTAAATTGAGACATACAGCATAGTAACAGGGCCTTTTGGCCCGCGAGCCCATGCCATCAGATTACATCCAATTAATCTACAAGCCCTAGTATGACTTTGAACAGTGGGAGAAAACCGGAGACCCTGGGGAAGCCCACAGAGACATGGAAGTATGTACAAACTCCTTACAGCATGAAATTCAAACCCAAGTCCCGATCATCTGCGCTGTATCAGCATCATGCTAATCATTGTGCTCACTGTAGCTGAAGATAGTTGAGCCTAGGATGCTCCCCTAAGGCACTCCTCCAGACATTTTCTGTGTCTGAAATAATTGATCTTCAACTACCACAACCATCTTCCTTTGTACTATGTGCGATTCCAACCAGCAGAGGGGTTTTCTGGTATTTTCTTTGAAGAAGTCAAGAAATAGGAGCTGGATTAGGCCACCTGGCCTGTCAAGCCTTTTACACCATTCAATAAGACCACGGGTGATCTGGACCTAACTTCCTTTTCTCATGAACCCTTAATTCTCCTGCTATGCAAAAATCTATTTTACTGTGTCTTAAATATATTAAAGGAGTCAGCTTCTCTGCTTTCATCGACAGAGAGTTCCACAGATTCACTTCTTCCTGCGTAAATCAATTCCTCTACATCTCTGTCCTAAATCTACTCAACTGAATTTTGAGGTTATGTCACTGGTTCGAGACTCCAATTTACCAGGAGACCTTGATGCCATCCAGACCCAAAAAAAGATTTCAGTTTCAAGGGCAGACACTCTTCACTTCACCCCTGAAGTTCAGCTCCACCGTTAATCCACTATTATATAAAATAGCTGAAAATTACTGTTTAGAATGAAGAATCAAAGTACATGAGAAACAAGCAGTGATCACTTTGTGCATTAAAAACTTGAACTAGACTTTCTAATGTCAGTATATTCTTAAAGTGTAAGATGCTGGATTAGATTGTATGTTACTTAAATAATGAATTGACCTGGTTCAAACTCAACCTGTGGAGTCTTTTATTTGAGTCAATGGAAATGGCAATGAAAAAAACCAAAGAACCATCCATTATCAGGCACAGCATGAAATTTAGTCAGAAGGCAGCAGTGAAAACACCACGAGAGAAACAAAATCAGTATCATATTAGCACAAGTGTCTTGAGCATTTACTACAATATAACAATGCAATTCAAAGCAGGTCTATTCCTTTGAGATGCAAAGTATTATTTTCAAGTTCAAGTTTATTATCACCAGACTGCATTTCTCCAGACCATGGTGTACACTCATTATACATTTCTCACACAGCACATAATAATCACATACATCAGTGATTCCCAACCTTGTACTTTCCACTCACATACTACCTTAAGCAATCCCTTACTAATCACAGAACACTTATGGCATGGGAAATACTTAAAGTGGTATGTGAGTGGAAAGTAAAAGGTTGGGAACCACTGACATACATAGATAAAAATATAATACAAAATCACAGAACCTTCATTATCTGGTCCTCTAGTATGGTATGCCTGCAGATTTTAGTGTTCCTTTCACTGAGTAATGCTTTTTGATCATAGAGAATTTTTAAAATTTACATGTTAATTAAAAAAAAATAAATTTAGACATACAGCATGGTAACAGACCCATTCATCCCATGAGCACGTGCCATTTAATTACTCCCAATTGAACTACTCTCCTGGTAGAATTTTTGAAGGGTAGGAGGAAAACGGAGCACCTCGAGGAAACCCTGGCAGACACGGGGAGAACATACAAATTCCTTGCAGACAGCGCCAGATTCAAACCCCGGATGCTCGTGCTGTAGTAGTGCTGCACTAACTGCTACATTAATCATGCTCCCCCATGGTTGGGAAAGATGAGCAGAGCAAGAGTTTCCACAGTTGTCTGGAGCCGGAGAGGCTGGTCTGTGTGCACCACCATTTTTTTTCCCACAGAAGAAAGGACAAAATGATGTCATGTAAATCCAAACCCAGCACAATACAGTATAACTGTTAATCCTGCATGTTTGACACTGAACTTGTTTCTCCATGTCAAATGGATTATTTCCAGATTATCAGATGTTGAAATCATTAATACTTCCACAATCATTCAATTAACTTAAAATTGACATTGGAGAATGACATTTCAAAGAACCTGGTAAATTTAAAAGTAATCCAGGAACTGGGGTCTAGGCAAGTGGACAGGGAGCATGGAACTGGGATGCAGGCAAGTGGTCAGAGAATGTGGCAAAATTCACTTGCTGAGCCAGATGTTGAACAACTTGGATTTCCAAATCATCAGGTATTGGATTGTTTTACTGTGACCAGAGCTGTGATAGCAATGAGAACCTTGTACATGGGGAAAAAAAGTTTGTTCAACAGGAAAATGCAAAGTCAGAGCATGCAAAACAACACCAGCAAAACTGAACTGGTATGGAAATCATATCATTAGTCGAAATGGTAAGAGGCAGCAAAGAATAAAATACAAGGAAACACCAATAAAAGTGAATATCAATTCAGCAGCAGATTCTTTTATCCACTGCAGGAAGTTCAGTTTCCTCCCATGACCGAAAGTAGTCATTCTCAAGACATATTTAGTGCTAAAGGTACTGAATCAGATTCAATGTCTCATTTGTTAAGTAGCCAACAATTAGAATTGGCAATAGCGGACTATACTGGTCAACTAGCACTTCTTGTTAAGTATTGGCTGAAAAGATCAAAGACTAATTGTCGATAAAATTGTGGATTGCTTTATTCAGGCAAGAATGTGAAGTTTCCAAATTAGATAGTGAAAGTGTGAATTTTATTGAATAGCTAGTGACAGATATTATCATACTTTATATTGTACATAGTTATGTTTTAAAGGAGATAAATTTGGGTTTTTTTTAAGTGTAGATCACAAACAAACAAACACTTCACAAAACAGATCTCATGTAAAATGCAAGAGCTCTGCTCAAACCAGACACTCTGGACCCAATGCCTTTGTAAAGACAATGGAAACTGATTTGCTGAAGGACTTCACAAGTAGGTGTTATTGGACATGCTGTGAAGTAATGAATTATTGTTTTGAAAACAATAGATGAATGGTACCACAATCTGTCTGAATGCAGTTTGCTGTTCTAAGACAGTCATGTAGTTTTGAAAGCAGAGAGAGAGAAGAGACAAAACAGGCTTCCTCTAAGAGAGAAAGAGAGAACAGGTTTCTGCAGCATGGCAAACTGGCAGCTTGTTTAAAACCCCATTTTGAAAACGGGTTGTGAGTTCTGAGTTCAGCCGGTTGAAACAACCCATGTGATGCATGCAAGAGTAAATGGTTGGCTAGAGTGTTTCACCTGCAGTAAGGGAACATAAAGGAATTCTGTGGTGACCTGCAGAAGAAGAGGTTATCGTTTGGAAAACTCTGATGGGGCAAGTTTCTTCGGCAAGACACTGAAGTGGCTGATCAGAGGGAATCAGTTTGTGTGTGAACAATGAATCTCTTTCTGAAAACCAACAAAAACCTTCCTGAGCAGTAACCATTTAACGGTTTCCACCAGAGCCTGGTGAAAATTCTGTGCACAATCTAATAATTGCCTGGTACCAGTGAACTTGGAGGAGTGGAGAAGTGAGATTAGATTGTGAATTAAAGAACTTTATCTAAACTTACACACACATTACGTACACATATGCTTAGAATTAGAAGGGGGTTAAGTTAGGTTAAGTAAGTTAATAGTGATAAGTTAAAGTATGACCCTGTTTTCATGTTTAAAAATAATTAAAAGCAACTTTTGTTTAAGTAACCATTTGTCTTGGTGAATTATACTGTGCACAGAATTTAACATTTATGAATTTCACCGCTTTGGTGCTTGAAAGGTAAATGGTTACTGCTCAACAAGGTTCTTGTCAGTTGTCAGAGAGATTTGTTGTTCAATGAACACAAATTGATCCCTTCTAATCAGCCACGTCAGTATCTTGCTGAAGAAACTTGCCCCATCAGGGTTTTTCAGATGATAAGCTCTTTCTTTCAGGTCACTACAGTGTTCCTTTTTGTTTCCCTTATTTCAAGTAAAACATTACACAGCCAACCCTCTCCTCTTGTATGGACCACAAGGGCTTTGAACAGGCTGAACTAAGAACTCACAACCCATCTTCATAATGGGGTTTTTCAGTTTCAGTCCCAGATGCTGCTGATCTGTGGAATTGAAGAACTGAATTCTCTCTCTCACTCAGAGAAAAGCCTGTTTGGCTCTTGCTCTTCTTGCAAAAACCATATGACCCTCTTAGAACAGCAAACTGCACTCAAACTGCCTACAGCTCCTAAGAGTTCTTTCATCTGTTGCTTTTCAAAACAACAATCCATTAGTGAAGACCCTTGGGCACTCCCCAAAGCTTTTCCAAAGATATTCGGAGCCAACCTGTCTGGGTTGAACAGAGCTCCAATATTTTGAATGAGATTTGTTTTGAAGTGTTTGTATGTGACCTACACTAGAAAAACCCTGCCCCAATTTATCTCCCAAAATCATATCTATATACAATATAAAACACAACATATTCTGTTACAAATGACAAACCAAGATGAATGGCAGGGCACTGTGGAATGCAGTAGAACAGAGGGACCTGGGAATGCAGATCCATAATTCCCTGAAAGTGGGGTCACAGTTGGATAGGGTTGTAAAGAGAGCTTTTGGCATATTAGCCTTCATAAATCAAAGTATTGAGTACAGGAGTTGGGATATTATAATAAATTGTATAAGACATTGGTAAGGCCAAATATGGAGTATTGTGACAGTTTTGGTCCATCATCTACAGGAAATATATCAATAAGATAGAAAGAATTTAGGGATGATTTACTAAGGTGTTGCTCAAACTTCAGGAACGGAGTTACATGGAAAGGTTAAACAGGATAGGACTTTATTTCATGGACTGTAGAAAAATGAGGGGAGATTTAATAGAGGTACAATATTTAAAATTATGAGGGGGGGGATAAACAGAATAAATGTAGATAGGCTTTTTCCACTGAGGGTAGATGAGATACAAACCAGAGGATATGGGTTAAGAGTTAAAAGGGAAAAGTTTAGGGGGAACTTGATGGGGATCTTCTTCACACAGAGAGTGGTGGGACTGGAATGAGCTGCCAGCTGAGGTGGTGAATGTGGGCTCAATGTTAATATTTAAGAAGAATTTTGACAGGTATATGCATGGGAGAGTATGGAGGGATATGGACTGGGTGCTGATGGGCCTGTTTCTGTGCTGTAGTTTTCTATGGCTATAAGGAGATGCAGAGAATGTTGTCTTTTTGGATTTTCAGAAGTAATTTTACAAGATGTCACACATGAGGCTACTTAACAAGATGAGAGCCCATGGAATAAAAGGAAATATACTAGCATGTATAGAGTATTGGCTGATCAGCAGGAAGCAGAGAGTCGGAATGAAGGGATTATATTCCGGTTGTCTGCCAGTTGATAGTGATCTACAGTGGCCAGTGTAGGGGCTGTTTCTTTTCATGTTAATGATTTGGAAAATGGAATGAATGGCTTTGTGGCCGTTTGCACAAGATATGAAGGTAGGTAAAGGAGTTGGTAGTGTTTTGGAAATAGAGAGGCTGCAGAAGGTCTTAGACAAATTAGGTGAATGAGCAGAGAGTATCAAATTAAATATAATGTCGGAAAGTCTACAGTCATGTAAAATAGGAAAAATAAATGGGCAGACTATCTTATAAATGAGGAGGAAGGTAAACTTAAAAGTTGAGTTAATTGTGAAGAGGGCGAATGTAATGCTAGTATTTATTTCAAGAAGAATAGAATATAAGATCAAGGATGTGATGTGGAGGCTTTATAAGGCACTGTTGAAAACTTTGCCTGGAGTATTGACAGCAGATTTGAGCTCCTCATTTAAGAAAGAGTGTGCTGACTTTGAAAGGGTTCAGAGCAGTTTCTCAAGGATGATTCTGGGAATAAAAGGATTGTCATATGAGGAGTATTTGACAGTTCTTGCACTGTACTCATGGGAATTTAGGAGAATGAGTGGGATCCAAATGAAATATTTTGAATGTTGAAGGGCATGGATTGAGTAGATGTAGAAGGGTTATTTCCCATGGTGGGAAAGTCTTGGACAAGAAGGCACAACTTCAGGATTCAAGGATGTCTGCTTTGAACAGAGATGCAGAGTGGGGCCGAGTGGGAAAATGGATCAGCTCATGATTATATTGTGGGGTAGACTCGATGGGCTGAATAGCCTATTTCTGCTCCTATCGTGTGGTCTTCTGGTTATCTGTATTCACTTCCACTGTGCATATGTCTGATTGATCTGCTGGGCCCCTAAAGGGTATCTCCTATATGCCTTTCAACAACAGGACCTTTACTGCACATCCAAAAACCATTCGCCCCACACCCACCCCTCTCCTGCTACCCCCAAATTATACATTTTTTAGGTTCACTGATCAACTTCCTTTCCTGCCAACACCTGCTAGAACTGGAGCTCCATTTTAAGAGATGCAGGTAAGTTTTAAGCAATGAGAACTTTCATTAATTGATCCTGTTAACTCATCATGTTCGATCTCTGCACCTAGCCAATGAACAGTTCTATATTCAAGAGTTTGCACTGGTTGGACATAGCAACTATGGAAATAAACAGATATGGCTTAACTTGGCATGTTGTTTGCATTCCACTAGATGAAATGACTTATGTATATATTTAGACCCCTGTTTCCTCAACCAAAAAAAAAATGCATTTACCTTTTACTGCCCATCACTTTGGTGCATGTCCTTTTGGGTGCCATAATGTGTTAAAAGGCTGAAAATCCAGTATAAGCACTTGGCCAGTTCTCAGGGGAAAAAAAATGCTAAGAAAGTGGAAAGGAATTAAATTAGCTCTGGGCGCATTTTGGCTCTAATCTGGATGAGTTAATGTTTTGCAAGAAATCTGTTTTTCTCATTAGCTGGAAGTCTTAAGATTGTTTTCATTGATTGTTTCAATAAAGCACAATGCCAGTTGAAGTTTATTGTGAAGTTAATAAGCAGCGCCTGTGACAATGCCAGAGAATTTCCAGCACTAGTTAAAAAAAATTACATGGAAGAATGTACTGGAAGTTCAGAAATGAAACTTTTGTGTCAGATCTGTGTGGCATGAAGGTGCAATTAAATTTTTTATCCTTGAGTAACTAACATTGTGGTATTTGTGCATGATGTGTTGCTTTTTCGACCGAGTCAGTGGTAGCCAATGTAACCTAAATATAACAAGTCTATAACATTGACAATTATTTCAAATGCAATTTATGCCCATCAGGTTTAAACTGGAATTCTTCATTCCATTTGTATTTTACGAAATCCTTTTTATTGGCTTGTTAAACACATAACTAAACAATGTCTTTATTTCCTCTTTGATGCACCATCAATCACTCCAATGACCAGAACTTATAGAGAAACTGAGAGGCTTTTATTGTCAACAGACTGGAGGCTCGTCCATGCTGGTCGACTGTCCGGGACTGAGGAGGGGCCTTTGTTCAGGAGTCTGTTGGAGGAGCCTCAGGCACAGTCACCAAAGGGTGTGTCCTAACACAACCAAACATATTGGTTTACCACATTCTTTGAGGTTACTTTAAAATATTTGCCCCTGTTATTTGAAATCTCACTCTAAAAAACAAACAAAGAATACTTTTAATTTTTTTTTAATGCTTCAGTTGTTGAAATTCTACATCCTGGATCCATTGCAATTCATTGTTTATTTGCTCAAAGGTAGAATAATCATATTTTGAGATTCACTATTCCTGTAAAATAATGTTGGTCCCTAATGTTGTCTCAGTCATCATATACTTTGAAAATAAATTGGATATCTTTCTCTTTCTGTCTCATGTGAAGAAATGTACAAACTCAAGATGTTATAAAAGGAAAAATCACCCTCATCATTAGGTGAAGGCTTGACAAAATTTGAATATTGTTCTTGAGGTCTGAATCAACAAGAAATTCTTCAGATTCTACCAGTATGAGGCTAACTGCAGAAACTAATGTGGAACCTTAGAGTGATTGAGTTTAACAGATAGAAGCAGACCACTTGGTTCAAGTTGTCTACTATTATCAAGCTGTTTACCCATGCTAGTCCTTTTTGCCTTCATTTGGCCCAAAACCATCTGAATCTTCAATCCACAAACCTACTGAAATGTCTCATAATTATTTTATAATAGTACCACCTTCACCACTTCCTCTGGCAGCTTGTTCCATGTACCCACCTCTGGCTGGTAAATGGTAGCAAATCTTTCCCCTCTCATCTTAAATCTATGCCTTCCCGTTTTAGACTCACATGCCCTGGGAAAAAGTCTGAATATTTACCTATCCCTCTTGTGATTTCATAAACCTCTTTTATGTCCCCCTTCAGCCTCCTACATTCCAAGGAGAAAAGTTCCAGCCAATCCGGGCACTTACAACTTAAGCCAGCCAGTGGAGGTATCACATTTGCTCTGCATAAGTCAGTAAAGTCTTTTGTGTGGAAGGCATAAATGGGCATTGAATTCTAATTTTATATACAATATGTCTTACTCCCATTTCACTGCTCCAGCACTTGGTATTGGTACACACTGTGGAAAATTGTTTAAGAAGGTCAATGCCAGATCATTGCTATGGGAGACTTGCAGTTTTGGATATGCTAAAAAAAGAAAATTGATAAAATTGACCTAAAATACATAAAATAAGATTAGGTTATGTACCCATTTAATGGGACATGGTGAACCTGTGACTTCACTGATTATCCCATTACTGGAACAATTCAAATGGTTTGAAAATGGTCCAAAGAGATTAACCAGCATTCTGCCTGGATTAGAGAGTATGAGTTACATGGAGAGGTTGGACCAACTTGTTTCCTTTGGAGCGTTGGGAGGCTGAGAGGAGATCTGATAGTTTATAAAATTCTGGAAGGCACAGGAAGGGTAGATAATTAAAATCTATTTCCCAGGATAAGAATTTCAAATACTAGAGGGCACTAGAGGATAGGGGAGGAAAGTGTAAAGGAAGGTGCAGGGCAATTTTTTTTACACAGAGTGGTAAGTGCCTGGAATGCACTACCAGGTATAGTGGTGGAAGTAGATATAATAGTTGCTTTTAGATAGACACATGATTATGCAGGAAATAGAGGTGTGTGGATTATGTCCAGATAGTAGAGATTTAGTTTTTTTTGTCATATTTGACACACACATCATGGCCCAATGGGCCTTCTTCTATGTTTTACTCTTCATATATATGCAACTGAATCCTTGACTTCCTCATCGGAAGACCACACCAAATATAAATCAGAAATAATGTCTCCTCCTCACTGATTGTCAACACAGGGGCACCCCAAAGATGTGTGCTTGGCCCACTGCTCTACTCACTATACACTCATGACTGTGTGGCCGGGTACAATTCCAATACTATCTACAAGTTTGCCAATGACACCATGGTGTCGACAGAATCACAAACAGCACTGAGGAAGCGTCCAGGAGGGAGGTAGATCAGCTCATTGAGTAGTGTCACACTAACGACCTTGCACTTAACATTAGCAAAATCAAGGAGATGATTGTGGACTTCAGGACGAAGTCAGGAGAATATGAACCAGTGCTCATCGAGGGCTCAATAGTGGAGAGGGTCAAGAACTTCAAATTCCTGGGTGTCAACATCTCCAATTACTTTCATGTTAATGGAATCATGAAGAAGACTTGCTAGTGGCAATACTTTTTGAGGTGTTTGAGAGATTCAGTTTGTCATTGAAGACTCTCAGGTATAGCATGGAGAGCATTCTGACTGGTTAGATCACTGATAGAGTGCTGCCAACACTCAAGACAAGAAATACCTCCAGAGAGTTATTAACGTGGCCTGCGACATCACGGGCACCAGACTTCACGCCACTGAAGACACCTACAAGAGGTGGTGTCTCCAAGGACCCCCATCATCCAAGCCTGAAGATGAGCATTCAGTGACACAAGGACAGCTTCTTCCCTGCTGCCATCAGAGTCTTGAATGATCAATGAACCAGATATTACCTTACTTTGACTTGTTGTGCACTCTTTTTATTTATTTTTATAAGGTGGCTGTATAAATGTGTGCACTATGACAATAAATTCTGATTCTGATATTCACTTCATATATCCCTGTTTTCCTGCATCACATTCCTATCTAATGGATATTATCAAATCTGTATCCCTCAAAATTAACCCACCATTGACTGCTGCTTATAAAGGAGATGTTTGGATTTCTACTGCCCTCTGCATGGCGAGGTAGTCCCTAACTATGGTCATGAAAGGTTTGACCTGAATATTTATTTTATGTTCCTGGTAGAACTAGTGGAAACAGTTTTATTCTAATTAGTTTCTGATTCCCCTCTATATCCTGAACAAAAATCAGTTTAAACATTCCTTAACTTTCTAAATTTCATAATAACATATAGTTAGTGCAATCTTTTTCCTCATAGTTTAAATCTTAAATTTCAACTAAATACACACTGCAGTTCCTCAAAGCATGATGGAGTCCAAAGTGGTGCCTAAAACCCCTCCCATATTCCAGATGTGGTATAAAACAGCCTATTTAACATTAATCCTTTTGGTACCCAGTCCTCCAGATTTTCTATTGCGTCAATTTGATTATTTTCTTTCCTGTCCACAATATTTCAATAAGCTACGCACGTTGACCTTCTAATCTCTGCTGACCTCATCTGTTTCTAGCTTTCATGATTTCAGTACCAATTCATTCAGTCCAAAGTGCATGACTTCACATTTATCTTCACTAACATCCAAGTGCCACAGTTTTGCCTACTTACTTAATCCATTAATCTTGCTTTGTAATCTAATACATATGTACTGTTTACAGTTATGCCATTGACTAACTTGGTTTTGTAGCTTTTTACTCATCACCTAAGTCCTTTATAATTATAGTGAATAGTTGCAGCCCCAACGCAAATCCTTGTGGGACACCACAAGACATGCCCTGCATTTGAGTGATGACTAATTACTTATCCCAACTCTTTAACTTCTGCCAATCAACCAATTTCATAACATTTAAAATTTAATATCAATTTATGTTTTATGCTATAAAAATAAGTTCACGTACTTAACCAGTATGAAACAAAGGCTCTCAAACTCTGAATTTTCCTCATTGAACTTGTTACAGAAACATAAAAGTGTGAGAATTAATGGCAAGGGTATGGAACTCACAGACACTCGATAGTCATTTGTACAGCTAGCAGAATGTTGAATATTATTTGCTCACCACACCAATATATTGTCTGGATAAAAAGCTCTGTACCTGCCTTAGGTTTAGAGCCATTAAGAAGGAGCAAAGCAACAAAAAATTTTTCTTCCTCTTCTATTAAATCACAATTTATTATGGAAATATTTCAGGAACAATGCAATTAATTGAGTTTTGAGATTATAAAGAGATACAGGCTCTTTGGCCCACCGTCCATATCAACCATCAAGTGCCTTTTTCACTAATCTTACCCTAAACTATTTTATCCTCTCTACATTGTCATCAACTCTTTCTAAATTCTATCATTTATCTACCTCACATAGGAGGAGCATTTTACAGAGGCCAAATAACTTACAAACATTGGCTATTTTGTCAATCTGAGAAAACAAGCAGCTGGAAGAAACCCACTCAGTCACCGAGAGAAGATGCAAACTCCTTACAGATAACACCAGAGGTCAGGTTTGCACACGCAGTGCTGGAACTGTGAGACAATGGTTCTACTAACTGCAACACTCTGCTGGCTACAATGAGAGAGTCAAGCACCTTTTCACAAGCAAAGGAATTAGTCAATTTTGAAAGATTGCCTCCAGTTTTTTTTTCTCATGGAGCAAAATTGTGACTCCACTAGAGAAATTTAATTTTATTTGCAAGATGTGGTACTTTATTTTTGGAATATTATAGAGATTGGTTGAAATTTAGCATTTTGCTAACCAGAATCAGGAACAACTTTCCCATTTAAAGAAGGGCAAAGTCAAAAGGAGCTTTTCACTTTTGGAACTCATTCACTTTTGCATGTGCAGGAATGCACAGAAGCTACACTAGATGGCAGACTATCCATTGACAAGCCACCAGCACAGCCCAGTTTTATTGTTCAGGACATTTCTACGTTGTTTAATATTTTGCTCATTATATTGCTTGTATTTTCTCTCCCATATTCCATTTTGTAAATTTATCATTTTCAGGTACAGAAAATGAAAGTACAAAGCCCAATAAGTTTGTTTATTTTCACCTCTTGACATCTCATACAAAGTACAAGAAGAAAGACACAGGGCAGAAGAAAAAGTGGGGAGTTACAGAAAGAGGATAGTGCAAAGGCAACATGAGTTTATTATTTTGGGATTCATTCAAGGGTTTGATAATGATGGGAATGAAACTGTCCTTGAATCTGGTGATGGATGATCTCACACTTGAGAATCTTATTCTTGATGGGGGTGGGGGGGGGAGGGGTGGTGAAAAGGGTATCAAGAAAATGAAATTTAAGCCCCTTTTTCACTGGCATCCTGTCCCAGGAATTATCTGGTAATTTACTGAGACAGGGTCCAGTGGAAAAGGAACATTGTCCGAATGACAGCATCAAATGTAATTTCGTACCAGGGATTAACCACCTCTACCTCTACTCATATCCCCGGTGTTTGCTGATGCCAGTGTGCTGATAAGACCTGTGGAAAAGGGACAGCAGAAAGTCATCCATTTCCAGTTGAAGGTAGAACACCCTGATCCCCAGGGATGAATGTGCTCAGTAGAAAAGCAATTAATATCCCAGTTAAGGGTGGCCCAGTGGAAATGGCCAAAGGCCTTCGTATCCCGTGAAGCTCTATAGCAATTAACTGGGATGCCAGTGGAAAAGGGGCTTTAGATAGCACATTGTTAAACAAGAAAGTCTGCAGATGCTGTGATTGTAGTTCAGAGCACAAAAGTGCTGAAGAAACTCAGCAGGTCACACTGCTCTCTTTATGTGGCTCGGAAACTGTATTTAACCAATGTTATGGGCCTGAGCAAATGAATAGCACATTAAGACTGATTTTAATTAATGGTTTAGCAAATAAAGTGAAGGAAAGGAATTAATGGGATTCCTTTGGGGGTTGACAGAATTATTGGTTGAATGGCCTTCTATATTGTATGAAATTTAAGACAAATTTCTAAAAGACAATTGCAAACCAAAATCAATCTTATAACTTAGCAATGAAATCTGATTCACTTGAAAGTTTCAATTTGAAGCTTATGTCCTATATATATATATTATTAAATATGAATTTAAAAATCAAAGTGCAAAGCTGATTTAAAAATAAGAAGAAATGTGAAACATTGTTTTAGGCCTCATTCAATCGTAGAACAGGTTGGTAATGGTTTCCCTCTTTTATATTCTGTGATGAACTGCACAGCAGCAAGTCTTCTTCGAACCGAAGGACTACCATTACTCTGTGATGGAAAAGAAGATCAGGTAAACTACCTCTGTCGCTTTCAGGTCTCCTTCCCACAGATGAATTCCATAGTGAGTTACCGAATGTCTCGACAACGACACAAAGTTTAGAGCAGCCCTCCATTAGACAGGTGAACCAGTTACACAGCAACAAATGCCATGGCAGGGTTAAGATTATACTTCATCTGAAAATGACAGTGACTCAATATGCTCGCAGACACCAAAGTTTCTTATAAAAATGCAGGCTTTGCACTCACAGAAGTCATTGATAGAAGATCAGTGCCACCGTTTTCCAAGTCATGCTAGGAGATCCATGTTATGAAATTTCACTGTGGCAATCAATAAACCCTGTATTTATGTTGGAACTTTAGTGCAGGTACAAAGCATTTTTATTATCAGAGCAAAGCTAAACTGTGTGTAAACTTTGAATCAGACCAGAACTCAAGAGTGACAATACATAGAATTTGAAACTCTTAGAAACTTTGCAAGCCAATATCATCCTAATTCAACCATTTAGAAGCAAAGATTCTTTACTTCTTTCTTTCTAAGTACTGAAATATTTAACTTTTTGGAAGTATTTCTATGTTTCTGCGAATCCAGGAAATAAAGCTCTTGTGTTAAAGGCAAGCAAGACCTAGCTGGCATGGTTGTGCAATGTACCTGCTGTGTGACTATTGGTTTCCTCTTTACTAAATTGTTGAAAGCATGGTGTCTCCTCCAACATTTGTTCCTAGGTCTTGTAATTCTGGTGCGTTAGGAATGGTGTGTTTGCACCATATGAGAAAAATGCCCTTGGGATGTGAGACAGGCAGGACCAGAGGAGATATATTCACATTGTCTCCTCTTCCTCTTCCTGTTCAGAATTCTGCTTCTCGTTGATGACAAGGGCCTTGCTTTGAAATGGTAAAGTGTTATTAAGTGTATAGATGTGGCCATGAGTTTCGCTACCTGCTTTGCTAAGTAATCCAGGGCTCTTCCTGAGCACTCCCGGAAGACAAATCAGTGGGTTGGGTTGCATTTATTCCAGTCCGTACATCATGGGGATTATTTAGACTAAACCTGAACAACAATTTTTGTGACTGTGCAGGTTTCCAAGGGTCTGCTAGCCTCACTGCCTTGTTTGTTCTGTGAAGCAAAGACTTCCACAAGCAGCAACTAGGCCACTGCTGGCAGAAAAGAAGGCCATGACTGGCCTGATGCTCTTCTAACAGCTTGTGCTGACAAAAAAAGGCATATTCTCCATTTCTCATTGTTATCAGTCGTATAGCACAGAAACGGGCCTTTCAGCACAGCAGACCCATGCCGAGTGCTGCCCTGGAGAAGGAAGGGCACTTAAATCTTGTGAGAGTATCTACCTCCTGTGCTTCATCAGGTGGCACATTACAGAATTCTAATGGAATGTCACCTGATGCAGCTGTGAATCTAGTGGCACATTGAGAGGTCAGATGTGTCCCAATCCTACACGATCCATAACTTTGTGCTTGGTGGGCAGACAGTGCCACAGCTAGCATGTGGTTGCCCATGGATCCACTACCAGCATCCACTAGCAGTCACCCATCATCCACTGGAAGTAGAAAGCCAGTCAACGTTTTGGGACTGAGCCCTTTGTTGGGAATCTGGGAAAGCAGGTAAACAGGTGAGAAATGTTGCTGGAATTTCTCCAGCAATTTAGTATATTGCACCCATAGAATTTTTTGTTTGACAGCATCATTAAAACCATGATTTGCAACCAGTGGTCCGATTTCAGATTTTATGTGGCAGTATTGATATTACTATTTAACTTTTGTGCACCGAATGATTAGCCATGCCAGCAGCAAATAGCTTTTATCACCTGGTAGTTGGCCTCCAAGTGTCTCAGAATGAAGGCAAAAAACAGCTGCCGGAATGCAAGGCATCGACCTGCACCATCCGATGTCTTTGGTCTCATTTATTCAATATTAGTTGGTTGTTTTTCCAATCTCTTTTGTGTAGTCTTCCAAAGGCACTATTTGCCTTGGCGAGTCTGTTGTCTATCTCGTTGTCGATCCTTGCATCCGATGAAATAGTGCAGCCGAGATAGGTAAACTGGTTTTGAGTTTTGTGTGCCCGATGGAGATGTGGGGGGGCTGGTAGTCATGGTGGGGAGCTGGCTGATGGAGGACCTCAGTTTTCTTCAGGCTGACTTCCAGGCCAAACATTTTGGCAGTTTCTGCAAAGCAGGACATCAACTCCGTTGTCATACCCACACTCCTGTTCGGCTCCGAATCATGGGTCCTCTACCGGCATCACCTACGGCTCCTAGAACGCTTCCACCAGCGTTGTCTCCGCTCCATCCTCAACATTCATTGGAGCGACTTCATCTCCAACATCGAAGTACTCGAGATGGCAGAGGCCGACAGCATCGAATCCACGCTGCTGAAGATCAAACTGCGCTGGGTAGGTCATGTCTCCAGAATGGAGGACCATCGCCTTCCCAAGATTGTTTTATATGGTGAGCTCTCCACTGGCCACCGAGACAGAGGTGCACCAAAGAAGAGGTACAAGGACTGCCTAAAGAAATCTCTTGGTGCCTGCCACATTGACCACTGCCAGTGGGCTGATATCGCCTCAAACTGTGCATCTTGGTGCCTCACAGTTCGGCGGGCAGCAACCTCCTTTGAAGAAGACCGCAGAGCCCACCTCATTGACAAAAGACAAAGGAGGAAAACCCAACACCCAACCCCAACCCACCAATTTTCACTTGCAACCATTGCAACCGTGTCTGCCTGTCCCACATCGGACTTGTCAGCCACAAACGAGCCTGCAGCTGACGTGGACATTACCCCTCCATAAATCTTCGTCTGTGAAGCCAAGCCAAAGGAGAAATTCAATATCAAAAGAATGGAAATCCTTTAATATTCAGCTCAAGGCAAAGTCGACTGTAATATGTCCTGTACATTGGGGAAGATGAATTAAGCATGTGGATTATTGCTAAAGGAGGCATGTAGTCTCATTCATTGAGCACTAGGTGTAGGGAGAAGAGAGTGTTGTTGCAGTGTTTTATTTGTTTTATTTTGCATGTTTTATTTGCATTGCCCTAGAAAATAACATAGCAAAGGTTATAGACAGGACTTTAAAATAATTAGAGAGAAGAGATTTCAAGTGAAATGAAGTTTAATAAGAAAAAAGGAAGAGTAGTGGTACATGTTTGTGAAGGGGGAAATGACAACAAAAAAGGCACAGAAAATACAAGCGTTAAGTGAGATAAGAGCAAATAAAAATTGTAAAGAGTCAAACTTTTTATCTCAATGCACAAGTAATTAGATCAGTTGATGACACAATGGAAAACAAATGCTTACAGAGATATGTGGGGTGACCAGGAATGGGAACTCACTATTCCAGGTTATTCAAATTCAAATTCCACTGTTATTCAAACAGTGCTCTGTTTTTAGTTCTAAATTCCATTGTTTGCGCTCTCTTATCCTTGTGTTCATCTGTCTTGGCCTTTGGAATTATGAATGGCGCAAATTCCTCTTCTGCTCTGCAGATTATGCTATCCCTAAAGTAAAATTCAGATCAGGGCAGATGTACAATTGAAAGTCCTTGTCTGCTGCAATTCCAAAACTGAAGTATATTTTCCCATGATATTAACTCTATGCACTGTGATCTAAACCAATGCAGCACCCATTTCTGCTGAGTTTGTTCATCCATTTGAAGTTTAAGGTAAATGTTAACCGGAGAATAAGAACATGATGATTAAACTTCATGATGCTACACACATCTCGACTTGATCCTCTGAAATAATCTTTTTTTTTTTTTTTTTTTTTTTAAATTTTTTATTTTTCACACCATAAATCACAATAGCCATGATATACACTTTTTCTTTTCCACACATTTACAGTGACTTTTTCTCCCTCCCCCCTCCCTCCTCCCAAGCCACCCCCCCATCCCCCCCCCCCCCCTCTCATCCATTTTAGTTATACAATCTAGGTTGCATTAATTCAGTTAGACAATGTTGTCATTCAACAAAATTACACCAGAAATTCTACTGAGTCCATTTTTTTCTTCTCTTCTCCTTCCATCAACTTAGGTAATGTTTGTTCCCGGTAGGTTTTCGCTATTGTATTTAATGTAAGGCTCCCATACTTGTTCGAATATTTCAATATTATTTCTTAAACTATATGTTATTTTTTCTAATGGAATACATTTATTCATTTCTATATACCATTGTTGTATTTTCAAATTATCTTCCAATTTCCAGGTTGACATAATACATTTTTTTGCTACAGCTAGATCCTCTGAAATAATCTTGAGGTAAATCAAATCAGGGTCATGACTCTCACTGCCATTGGCAATGATGTATTCGTATCCAATTCTATTTGTGCCCAATGTTCAGTAGATGGCACAGGTTGTTCATATACACTGGTCTTCATTTCAGCTACCAGAACAAACATTTTTCCTGGCTAGTATAGTCAGTATATCAGTATGAGTGAAATGGAAGACTCATTTAAACCTTTCAATTGTAGCTGCCCTCTACAGCTTTTTCATTTTGAATGACACCTGCAGCACAATTAAAGCTCTAATGCTCATGTGCTATCATTAAACCAAAACAATCTGTAGTTCCTGCAGCAGCGCTGATTATATATTGACATTCTCCATGTGCAGCACATGCAAAGTCACATTGCTAGAATTCTGTCCCCATCTTTGACATTTTTGTCTCTGATTCTAAGTTCCACTTGAGGAATTAAGCATATTATCTAGGTTGAACTTTAGTCCACTACTGAGAAGGTGTAGTTCATTGAATGACGTTAAATGGTTGCATAGGTAAGCGAATGTTAAGTGATTTTATGGCATTGATCGAGGAAGATTACTGAGTCCTTTCGAGGCCAAGTATTTTACAACATTCTTGAAATTGTAAGTGCATTAAAGGGATAGGCACTTCTAAAAAAAATACCTGGTTTACTAATGTTTTTGAGAAAGACAAAGTTGACACCCTAGCCCAGGGTGGACTATTCAGATTCTGGTCCATTCAATTTAATTTTGGGGCATGTTGGGATGGGCAATAAATACTGGATCTGCCAGTGATGTGCTAATTCTGTGAACAAACAAATAAACAAGTGACTGTCAACTAACACACATAAAACTTGTCAGACATGGGAGACTCTGCGAGAGATTGCCACATTGTATCCTTGATTTAATCTTTAGCTGGGATAACATGATCTTCAGTCAAAGGGTGAAATGTCTAAGCCAACATGATTCTGCTCAGAAAATCAGTTAGCATCTTGATTTTGTTTGTTATTCATGCATGCTAGAGATTATGATTTGCACTTGGCCATCTTATTTGGTTTTTCTGTCATTGTATTCATCAAAGCAAAAAAAAACCTGTAGTTAAACATCAATTACAGTTTTTAGACTGCAGTGATGGGAAAATCACTGAAAAAAATGAACTTAATTACTCACCTTGTGGTGGTTTAGACTGCACACCTTTTTAGGCTCAAAGTTCCTGAGCACGTTAGTCCCAATGATTGTACATAGAGCAGTGTGGCCTGTGTTTGAAATTAAAGTTCGATGCATATCATCCAATGTGGGCATATCCTCAGATGTGCCATGCAGTTAACAATTAATTTCATCCTCAGCATGGATGCTGAGGAGGTCTTTTGGGCGGCAGTCTAGTGCTTTGTTCCAGACATCATGGGTGATTGACTGCTGGTACTGGTATTCAGAATATTTAAAACACCCACACTGGTTGTCACATCCTGAGTGCATCATAGCTGGATGTCAAATTCATGAGGTGAGTTTTGCGGTGCGATTTAGACTGCAGGCTTCCACTGAAAAGTAGTAGAGGGTCCTGCAGGATGAATCACGGTGCAGGAATTGACTCAAAATTCCTGCACATTCCTTTTTAGACTGCCCATGTAGTGGCAAAATTCCTTGATTTTTTTGCTGTTACTTGCCTGCAAGTCTAAAAACCATACCTGAGTATAATTCTGAGAGGCTCTCCAATCCACAAAATTGCCAGAAAATAGTGCTGTATTGATCTGTATTGATTTGTGAATGGTGTTACACGTGTCAATTTATATAATCATTTGAACCTTTCTCATTTCCAGGCAGACTTAATGAATTGCAATAATTCATCCATTTCCTTTTGTAGTTCTTAAGTCAGCATCACCAGCTCAATGGAGGCCATATGAACTCCATTGGAACCACAATACACGTGGACTGAAATCATATAATAGTTTGAATGATTTTTTTTAAAGTAGGAGAGGAGTACAGAAGAAATCAACTGAACTTGACTGCTTCAGAAGGAAGGGGGGCCCTTAAACTTTGAGCAGTCTAAAGGGGCCATACCCAAAAAAAAGTTGAGGAAAAAAATTACGAGTGGATTTTCAACAGGACCTGAAGCTGTTTGTCTTGGGGGATATTGGAGAAGTGCAGTTCAGTCTGCCTAAATTCCAAATTTTGTTTGTGAAGGTCACTTTTGCAGTAGCCAGGAGGTATATAGTGGTTTCGTGGAAGTCCGAATCCCAGCTAAATACCACACGACGGAATATGGAAATGCAGAGTTGCATTCCCCTGGAGAAAATCACATATAACCTACGGAGGAAACATGACACATTCGAGCCTGGCAACCTTATTTGCAGTACATTGGTTCTCAGATTAGATTGATTCCCCCTTTTAATAGGGATAAGGTTGAATGATCTCAGTACAGCCAGAGGTGTGATTACGGAGATAGGACTTGGTGCAGATAATGTATATGCCCTTTTCTTTCAGGTCCTTAGTTTTCTTTTTCTTTTGAGTTTCTTTCTTTTCTTTTTAGTATTTTCTTTGAATGATGTTGCTATTGTGATTTCTTTTCATCACAGGTCTTGATTTGGGGACGTGTGCCTCTTGATGAATGGGATTGAGAGGTTTTTGGAATGTATTCGCTGTGGTGGGTGGGGGGAGTGGTGGGGACAAATATGGGCTTTGGATATGCATATGTACATGAATAGCTTTGTTTATTAGATGTTGTAAATCTGTGAATACTAAAATATTCAAAATATGGTTGAGAATGGCTGTTGTATCAGCTATAATTTATCATTATGTTCAGTAGGATTACTCTTGACTTTGACAGTATGTTTGATTTCTTTAATATCCCATATCTATCTATTTATCTATATACATAATATTTTATATTTAATACATACCATTTAATATGATATTCCACCAAATGTTCTTCTTCAACCATATGTCTTAATCAGGGGAAAGTAATCTCCAAAAGTGATATTTAATCACTAATTTCTTGCTGATTTGTTACTTACTGAGTTCAATTGCTGTTGCGACAATGTTTGGCACTTTCTAACCCTGAAGTTGCTGTAATCAACAGGAATTGGTGTAGCAGGTGTTAAAGATCGATTTGGTTGTAAAGTTTTTGCACTCTACCATACAGTTGCTACATTTTTCCTCTATTGATGTATGGTTGTGAGTCATGGACCATCCCAAATGCAATGGAAAAAAAGAATCAATGTAGCAGAGATGTGGTTTCTCAGAAGAATGCAGTGTATCATATATGGACAGGATAACAAATGAAGAAGTTCTACAAAGAACGAAAACAAAACATCATGAGATTACCCCGGTCACTGAGGATGAAGCAGCGGTACCCAAAGGGCATGAAAATATTGTGGACCATCTTGATGGTCATGTCCAGGCAAGGGATGGTGAAAGGGAAGTGGGAATACTCATGGGCGACGGTAATGAAGTTAATGTTTTGATTCAAAGAAGGGAGAGGCCCCTTGAAGTCAATGTTCAGGTGCTCGAAGGGGCGAGTAGCTTTGATCAGTTGTACCTTGTCCAGATGGTAGAAGTGTGGTTTGCATTCAGCACAGACCTAGCAGTTTTTCATCATTGTTCTGACTTCCTCAATGGAGTAGGGTAGGTTCCATACTTAATGAAGTGGAAGAACCTAATCACTCTGGGGTGGCAAAGATTGTTGTGGAGGGTCTGCAATCTGTCCATTTGGATAGGGCATCTGAGGGCTCATTAAGTTTACCAGGCCTGTTCAAGATATTGTAGTTATAGGTGGACAGTTCGATTCTCCACCTGAGGATTTTATCATTCTTGATTTTGCCCCTCTGCTTATTATTGAATATGAAGGTGACTGCCCACTGGTCCGTGAGGAGGGTGAAACATTTGGCAGTGAAGTAATGCCTTCAGGGTCATACCACATCCACCGTGGCCTGAGCTTCCTTTTCGACTGAGAAATGCCAGATTTAAGGGGCTTTGAGGGTGCGTGAGAAGAAGACAACGGGTCTGTCTGCTTGGTTGAGTGTAGCAGCCAGGGCGAAGTCAGTCACATTGCTCTCAACCTAGAAAGGAGTGGAATCATCTATCGCATGCATCGTTGCCTTGGTGATGTCATCCTTGATACAGCTGAGGGCTGTGCTAGCCTCTGCTGACAGGGGAAAAGAGGTGGCTTTTATTAATGGATGAGTCTTTTCTGCAAAGTTGAGGACACAGTGAGTGATCGTTCTGAGTGGACTATGAGAAGAAATCCAGGGCTTTGAGGTGTGGGGGAGGGGAAGCTCCAGTAGAGGGCGCATACGGTTAGGGTCGGGGTCAATGATAGTCTGGCTATAGTCTATGACCATCCTGTTCTTCGTCTTCCTTTACTACGACCACCTGGGCCCTCCAGGGACTATTGCTAGCTCAATGATGACCTCACCCAACAAACGCTGCACCTCTGACTTGGTGAATGCTCTGTCTGCAACATCGTATCACCCGTTCCTGTTGGCCACTGGCTTGAAATCAGGAGTGAGGTTTGTGAACAGCAGTGGAGGGGTGACTTTGAGGTTCAAGAACCCACAAGTTGTGCGCAGAGGGCCATCTAGAAACTGTTGTTTGCAAACGGTGAGGGGGGGGGAATAGGGCCCATCGAACTCCAAAGTTACGCACTTAAGTTGGCACTGGAAGTCCACCCTCAGTAGCAAAGGGAGCGCAGAGCTATGGCATGAAGAGGAGTTCAAATGTGTTTGGGGCATTAAGAGGATCGACCGTCTGTGTTGAGTCTCTCAGGTTTCAGGTACTGCTCCATTTTCTTTACAAGATATAGCCAATAAAATTGATGCACCATCCATTACCACAAATGTCTGAGGTTGTGAAACTGTTAGGGTTTTATTGACTGTAAATGGGAGCACCCACCAACCTTGTTGACTGATCATGGCATGAAGAGTGGGGAGCATACAAGGGGTAATGGGTAGGATTGGTCTCATGAGGCGTGTCCATCCGGCAGGAGCCAATCACAGTATAATAGTGGTTTACCACACTGCCCTATAGCTCTTCATGGATTCTACATGACCCTACTGAGTTCCTCCAGCACTTTTGTACATTGTCCCAGTTATAAATTGATCTTCTCAATGTGAATGTTAACTGTTGTCCTGAGCTGCTGACAGAGGGTCCATTGACAGGGTGGAAGTGATGCCTTCATGAATACCATGAATCTGGGAAAAAGGCACTATGGAGTCTAGCTGGGAAAGTTCTTGGAATTTATGATATATTCCAACCCCTTGCAGCAATGAAAGCATCAGGTTGAACTTACATGGCAATCTAAATTCCCACAACAACATTCAGGTTAAGTGTAAGTGTTCGCCAGGTGTTGTAATTTGATTCAATCCAACAATATGGTGACGGAGGTCATTACCAAAGCCTTAATCCAAAAGTACATTGCCTGGCCCCTCCACACTCCCTTACACTGAATAGAAGCCTTCTTATTTTCCAGAACCTGTGGTGTTCCATTATTATGTCTCTGCATTACTTGGGAGGCTTCTTAAATAACCTAGAGATGCAAAATTCAAATAACAGAAGAGATTTTACTTACTGATAGCCTCCACCATCTCAGGAGACTGCTCACACACTCACTCATATAGATACGCCCCACAGTGGTGCACTACAGTTACTACAGTGAGAAGGGTGTATTCTTACACAGTTACAAAATAGTTCACATTATCCTGATTATATAACATCCCTCCTTCTCAAAATAAAGAAAAAATTAGTGTTCTTTATCACTTTCTTTCCAGTGCAACTTAAGTAACTGAATTCATATTTACACAACTAATTTTTAAAAAGTTCTTATCGATTTCACCCTGGTGGCAGTATGTTCCTTTGCCATCTTGTGGATTTGGCTTCGACCATAGGGCTCTGTGTGGCTGATACATGTGTGGTGATGGAGCTTGTTGTATTTCACCAGGCAACTGCTGTGTTGATGTTTCGGTATTAGTGGTTGTGGTCTCTTCACTTGATATCTCACTTGATATTGGTGTTGCAGGTTTTTCTGGTATTAAAACTTTTTGCTTCACCACATCTTGTGTTGGCCAGATGTGAATTCTGTTCCTCCAGAGTCTGTCTCGACAATGTATGATCTTGGTGTCTCAGCTTCTCTGATGACCTTTGCTTGGGTCCATGTTTTTAACATCAGCTCTTGAATATGCACATGCTGAAGAGATCTGGCAATGTTTGTGCACGTTTGTTATAATGCTGTGTCCTTCTTCTTGCATGTCAGCCAGTCTTCTTCTGGTCTTCCGGAGGGTGTATTTTGCTTGGCAGAGTTGTTTTATATTTTCTGCCCTTTATAAGTTCTGCCGGGGACTTCATGTCAGGCCTTAAAGGTGTTGGTCATAATGATAGATGAACGAGGGATGGGTCTTCTTTTGTTTTGTGACACTAAACTAATGTGGGTTTCACAGTTTCCACTTGTCTTTCAATGAACCCATGTCTTTTGGGATAGTGTGGGGATGATGTAGTAAAGAAACTCAGGACGTAATATGGTGGCAGCAGTATAAGAGAACACGAATAAAGCCATACAATTGATTGTCAATCACTAAAATACAAAGGGGAAGAAATTTTTTTTAAAAATTACTAGAAAAACTGGCTGGAGCAACAGCAGTTCACCCAGTCATGGATTGGGAGGCTGAAGACATTGTTGAATTGTTTACAAAGTTTCAGCAAAAGTGGAATTTAGCATTCAAAAGCTATTTTAAAAATGCATTAGCAGAGGAGAAGATCAGTTATATACTTCTCTGGACAGGGGAGTAAGGCCTTGACTGTAAGGTGGGAGTTTACAGAGGTGGAGAAAAGTAATCCAGAGCAGATATTTGCAAAGTTGTTTCTCACCTTGAACCCTGGTCTAATCATAGAATTAAATGCTTTGAATTTCAAGGCTTAATGCAAGAGACTGATGAAACTGTTGATAACTTCCTCACTAGACTAAAAATTGGTGTGATACACCAAGACACAAGAGCAACTTGTCCGTGAACTACTCTTTGCAGACGATGCCGCTTTAGTTGCCCATTCAGAGCCAGCTCTTCAGCGCTTGACGTCCTGTTTTGCGGAAACTGCCAAAATGTTTGGCCTGGAAGTCAGCCTGAAGAAAACTGAGGTCCTCCATCAGCCAGCTCCCCACCATGACTACCAGCCCCCCCACATCTCCATCAGGCACACAAAACTCAAAAAGGTCAACCAGTTTACCTATCTCGGCTGCACCATTTCATCACTTGCAAGGATCGACAATGAGATAGTCAACAGACTTGCCAAGGCAAATAGCACCTTTGGAAGACTACACAAAAGAGTCTGGAAAAACAACCAACTGAAAAACCTCACAAAGATTAGAGTATACAGAGCCATTGTCATACCCACACTCCTGTTCGGCTCCAAATCATGGGTCCTCTACCGGCATCACCTACGGCTCCTAGAACGCTTCCACCAGCGTTGTCTCCGCTCCATCCTCAACATCCATTGGAGCGACTTGATCCTTAACATTGAAGTACTCGAGATGGCAGAGGCTGACAGCATCGAATCCACGCTGCTGAAGATCCAACTGCGCTGGGTAGGTCACGTCTCCAGAATGGAGGACCATCGCCTTCCCAAGATCATGTTATATGATGAGCTCTCCACTGCCCACCGAGACAGAGGTGCATCAAAGAAGTGGTACAAGGACTGCCTAAAGAAATCTCCTGGTGCCTGCCACATTGACCACCGCCAGTGGGCTGATATCACCTCAAACCGTGCATCTTGGCGCCTCACAGTTCGGCAGGCAGCAACCTCCTTTGAAGAAGAGTGCAGAGCCCATCTCACTGACAAAAGACAAAGGAGGAAAAACCCAACACCCAACCCCAACCAACCAATTTTCCCTTGCAACCGCTGGAACCGTGTCTGCTTGTCCCGCATCGGACTTGTCAGCCACAAACGAGCCTGCAGCTGATGTGGACATTACCCCTCCATAAATCTTCGTCCGCGAAGCCAAGCCAAAGAGAAGAAGACTAAAAATTGTTGCTGTAAAATGCAGATTTGAGGATATAGAGGAATGATCAACTAATATGGGGGAGTGCCCATCCCAAAGTGCAAAACTCTCTTATAGGGAAGGATAGGTTGAAGCTGGCATAAGCTATAGACACAGCCAGAGTATTTGAAGCCACAAGGATGCAAGTGAAATCCCACCGCTGCCACCATGTTATGTCTCTGAGTTACTTGGGATTCAAGATTCAAATAACTGAAGAGACTACTTACTGCTGCCTTCCACCATCTCAGGAAACTGTTCCCACTCACTCATATACATACGCCACACAATGGTGCACTACAGTGAGAAGGGTGTATTCTTACATGGTTGCAAAATAGTTCACATCCTGACAATTATGAATACTTCTTCTCTAGCCTGGCCCAGTAAAATTTGCATCCACAATAGCAACTGTGCCCTCCAAGTGAGCTGGCATCCTCATATTTCTTGACCCCTACTGGGCATAGATCTATCATTTCCCATGACTCACTTTATACAGATTGTGCTCTAATCTGTTCTTTGAGATCTGCACTCTGTCAGTATCCAAGCTGTTAATTGCAGTGTGAATGCAAATAGTCGAATGTCTTGCCATCATGTTTTATTTTTGCTTGATAGATTGAGGTTTTTGCCTACATGAAAGGTATAAGGGTTGGGTTATGAAGTGGGATAAAGTTCAAGTAAGGGACAAAGCCAACTCTCCTGCAACGTGAGTCAAAAGGGACTGAGAATTTGAGAAGGTTATTTCTGTTTGAGGATCTCTAGTTCAACTGAATTGATTTTACTGCTTGTCAGGACCTCAGCAATGACTATTCTCTTCTGCATTGTTTTAGTCTCATACATTTATGTGTTTGATTACTTCCTGCCCAAAATCAGCATTTTCTGCTACAGCCACCACCTATCTCCTCTTTAAGAGGTAAACAAGAAATCAGCCGATGTTGGGGTCTAGTGCATTACACAACAAATGCAGGAGAAACTCAGCAGGACACTCACCATCCATGGAAGGCAATAGGCAGTCAATGTTTCAGGCCTGAGATATTCTTCAGGAATGCTGAAAATCAGGGAGTCATCCAATTTCCATCACTCCTGAAGAAGGGCTCAGGCCTAAAATATTGGTGACTGTCTTTTGCTTTCTATGGTGATGCATGACCTGCTGAGCTTCTCCAGCATTTATGTGTACACTTCTTTGAGTGGCTAATCTTAAGTAATGCAAGATAGGTTTAGGTGGTATGTGGAAGTAGGTGATGCCACAACATAGTGGTCAACTTTCAAAGATACAGAGGCCTGGCATTATTGAATCAGAGACATGATATGAATCCCACAACAGCAGTAGAGGAACTTAAATGCAATGACAAATGGCTTCTTTTTTAATATATAAAAAATATTTTAATTTGCTGTGACTGACAATACTGAATAAAAGTCTTCAGGATCACTCGTGGTTTAAAGTAAGACATCTGTCTTCACATTGATGTCCAATTCTTACGCAGCTCTTTGAAATCATTTACCAAGATAAGCAAATCCTTGGGCACATAAGGATGAACATTACGTTCATTCTAACCTTGCCAACAGTGTCCTGCATCCTTTGAAGAATAAAAGGAATGTAGGGTCTGTAGAGCTCGTCGAAAGAACCAAAGACTTGTTGATCCAAACCAAGGCTTTTATTAGCAAAAGACAGGAGCTCTTCACAGGTGGCCGACCAGTCCAGAATGATCCAACCTGGCTTTACACAACCCTTTAAGGCCCAGACGGTAGGCGTGGCTTAGCTCTCAGCCAATCACTGTAAGCACAGTCTAGATACTGTAACTATATACACTATATACATTGGTGATAGATCTGTACTATCACAGGGACCTACATTAATTCACCAGCACCATCATGCAAAACAACAGAGAGCACAGATTCGCTATCAATGTGTGTGCATGAATCATTCATCAGCATCCCAGCAGCTGGTTTCAAAACCAGTCAACCTACATCTCGAAGAGCATGCCTTGGGCATTCTTGCTCTCTCTTCCTCTGCAGCGATGGCAATCTGTTAAAAAACGGTGTTGGGTGATGTTCATTCATGCACATTTCCTTGATGTCACTACAAGAGAAGGAAAAGCTACCACGATGATACAGGTAGGCCCCAACCTACCTTTATTCATCACGGATTCTGATCATAACTTCAAAATATCGTAAGTTGGAACATTGTAAGTCAGAGTCTATCTGTATTAGCCTGCGTTTTTCTCCCTTCTGGTTCCTCTCTCCTCCCCCTCCCCCCACCTTTTTATTTGGGCATTTACCTATTTTGCTGCATTCCTGACAAAGGGCTCAGGCCCGAAACATTGGTTGCCTTTTACTTCCTCTGGATGCTGCGCGATCTGCTGAGTTTCTCCAGCACTTTTGTTTATTTTATTCTCAGTTTTAAAGACATCAAGCATAACAAATCCTTTGATTTTTTTTCTGTTTTGGAGTTAATGCTGCATCTAGCAGGTGAGATACTTCTACTCTTGATTAGTTTATAATGCTTTATGTGGTTGACTTGTGATTTGGTTTATTATTTAGGTATCTCCCCAATCCTAATTGAAGTACTGAAGCAAAGTCTCGACCTGAAACGTTGACCATATCTTTGCCTCCACAGATGTTGCTCAACCTGCTGAATTCTTCCAGCAGTTTTTTTTTTGGCTCCAGATACTAGCACTTCCAGTTTCTTGTGTTCTTCAAATGAGAAGGACATTTTCTTAAAATAAAACTCATCCCATCTGTAAAATCTTTCCCGCCTGGTATCCTATAAAATTCTACTGCATCCTTACCCTGCCTTTGATGTCTCCAGAAAAAAAATATTGGTAGTCCTTTGATTCAAAGAAGACACTTTGTTGTGCAGTTCATCTGTAGACAGGAAGATGACTCTGCAGTCCCAGTCTGGAAACGCAGAATCTAGCACAATGGGGGCACTGGAAGTCCGTTGTTATAATAACGGTGGCTGCTGCTTTGTGATGCCGTTGAAGGTTTTCCATCAGTTTTTGGCAGCGCCTGTCTTCAAGACTGGTGTAGGCTTCATAGCACAGAGCTCACCAATGGGATCTGTCAGCAGCTGTAGCTTGTAGTTCTCTTAGCTGGATGTCACAGTAGTGTAGGGTTTCCTTCACAGTGTCTTTATAGCGCTTGCATTGATGACCTTGAGATCTTTTCTGGTCTCCAGCTCACCATAGAACAGCTGGCAAGGCATACAGTGGTCATTCATTCTGATGATGTGTCCCACTCACTGCATCTAGGCTCTGATGATCAGGGACACAATGCTGATGGACTTCTCAAGACCCAAGACCTCCAGGTTGGAGAGACGATTTTGCCAATGGATGCCAAGGATGGAAATTTCTCCTGTTGTTTGATGTGACATCAGTACAGAGTCCAGTTAAATAAAATAACCATAAATATCATAAGTAAGCACTTTATCATTACATACCTCCCTGCTGGATCTATTATTTCCTCCTCTATTTTGATTGGTACATTTTTATTGATTAATACAGCTACTCCTCTGGCTTTTGAATTATATGATGCTGCCGTTACGTGTCCTATCCAATCTCTCTTTAATTTCTGGTGTTCCACTTCAGTTAGATGTGTTTCTTGCACGAATGCTATATCATTTTTTTTCTTTTTTCAGTAAATTTAACAGCCTCTTCCTTTTGATTTGGTTATGTATTCCATTAATATTTAAAGTCATATAGTTCAACATGGCCATTTCATACTTTGTTTACCTTTCCTTTCCATTTCCTCATCACCACCTTCCCTTCTTATCCATTTCTGTTTTCTTTTTTTGAACACACTGTAAGACAACACTTCTAAAACATAAACTATTTCCATTATTCCCACATCTAAAATTCCCTTAACCCCTTTTGTCCCTCCCCTCTCTGAGTTGCCCTTTGTCCTTTGTCGGGCAACCACATCTCCCCTCTCCATTTGGATTGCGAACCCGCTCACAAGCGTCAACTGATTTCACAGTGACTGTTATTCTTCCCCACCCAGCCCCCCCAGAAAATATTTTTATCTTCACATATAATAAAGCTCACTCTTTTAATTCCTCCCTTACTTCCTTTCTTCCCTTTCTTTCCCTTCTTAGTTCTTACTTATACTTTATTCTTCTTTTTTATATGTAGTTTGTCATCATTCTTGTTCTTGTTACATCTCTTCATCTCTCTGTCTGTTTTGTAGGCGTTCTGCAAATTCTCATGCTCTTTCCGGATCCGAGAACAGTTTGCTTTGTTGCCCCGGGATAACTATTTTAAGCATCGCTGGATATCTTGACATAAATTTATAACCTTTTTTCCATAGGGTCGATTTTGCTGCATTAAACTCCTTCCTCTTCTTCAGGAGTTCAAAACTAATGTCTGGGTAGAAAATTTTTTTTTAATCTTTGTATTCCAGTGGTTTTTTGTCTTCTCTTATTTTTTTCATTGCCTTCTCCAATATATTTTCTTTTGTTGTATATCTCAGGAATTTTACTAGAATGGATCTTGGTTTTTTGTTGTGGCTGTGGTTTAGGGGCTAATGTTCTGTATGCCCTTTCTATTTCCATTCCTTCCTGTAATTCTGGCATTCTGAAGACCCTGGGGATCTATTCTTTTATAAATTCTTTCATATCTTTGCCTTCTTCATCTTCCTTAAGGCCCACTATTTTTATATTGTTTCTCCTGTTATAGTTTTCCATTATATCTATCTTCTAAGCTAACAGCTCCTGTGTTTCTTTAACTTTTTTATCAGATTCTTCTATTTTTTTTTTAAGTCATCTACCTCCATTTCTATGGCTGTTTCTCGTTCTTCCACCTTGTCTACTCTTTTCCCTATTTCTGTCATGACCATCTCTAATCTATTCATTTTTTCTTCTGTATCTTTTATTCTTCTTTTTATTTCACTAAATTCTCGTGTCAGCCCTTCTTTTAATGTTTCCATATATTCTTGAATTTTTTTTTATCCATGTACTGTCCCTTCCCTTCATCTTCCATTTCTCTGTGTAGAGTTTGATGTTCTCCCTCCTCTTCCTCTGAGTCCACTCCAGAATCTGTGTCCTCTACCTCTGTCTCTTCTGATTTTCTTGTTGGATTGTTTATCTCAATTTGCTGGGTATTTTTGTTTTTATTAATGGTGTCTTGGTGTTGGTCCTCTTCCTCTGGGCTAGTCATCTGCTGTTTTTCTGATTTCCTTTTTTCACTCTCCTCCTTCTCGTTCCCGTTATTTTCTGTGTCTTCCTGCTGGGAGTCTTGCTGTCAGGTCATTCTTGTCTGTTCAAGCTGTGAAAATCTACTCTTCAGCTGGTCCCCCCTCCCATCGGTGTTGTTTTTGTCGTGTGCATTGCGCACTTCTGTTTGGCCCTATGAGCCATTTTTGTAGTCCTGTGCTCATGGTTTCCACTGACCTCAGGGAGCGGGCTTCTCTCTCCACAGCAGGCCTCTGCCTCTTCGTACAGGTAAGGCCTTCACCTTTCTCTTCCGACGTCTTTCTTTCTTCTTTTCTTCTCATTATTTTTGGCTTTTCTTTCTTTGGTGCCATTTTCTCCACACCTTTATTTTTAATTTGTTGTGGTTTGTGTGTCTGTGGCTTTGCTTTTTCTTTACTTTTTTTCTTCTTTTCTGGAGAGGGCTGGTATTCTCCTACCGGTCACTACTCCATCACGTGACTCAGTATGGTTCATAGAGACCATCCTTTTCCCAAAGCATTAACAATTAGTTACACCTCAGAATATGTTTTCAATACACCAAATTTAACATTGCATGGTGTTTTTAGTTATTGTAATTTTCACTGTAACATTTAAAAGGCAATTAAAAGATTTTAGTTCTGTGCAGGGGGGCAGTGCTAAATTTTTAGGTGCTAGAGCTGACCAAAAATGGTGACAAGGAGGTGCCCAGAGCCATCCCATGAGGTGCCCAGAGCTGCCCCCTGAGATGCCAGAGCGATGGTCCGGTGAGCTCCAGCAGCACTGTACCCCTGGATTGTGTCAATCCAACATTCAAATATCTGATTGGCAAGTGAAATATAAAAAGCATCCTTATGCTGTTGAAAGCATATTTAAGTTTTTATTCAATACTTATCAGATCACAAGTTTGATAAATTCCAAATTTTTTTTAGACAATATGCATGGTTACAGTTAATTTCTCCCCATGAGCCCATGCTGTCCAATTACACCTAATTAACCTACAACCCTGGTATGTTTTGAATCGTGGGAGGAAACCAGAGCCTGGGTAAAGCCCACGCAGTCTCCAGGAGAAAGTACCAACTCCTTAGAAACAGTATGGGATTTGAACCCCTGTCCCGATCGCTGGTGCTGTAACAGTGTTGCGCTAACATAAGAACATAAGAAATAGGAACAGGAGTAGGTCATCCGTCCCATTGAGCCTGCTCCGCCATTCAATAAGTTTATGGCTGTCCTGATCATTGACTCAACTCCACCTACCTGCTTTTTCCTCATATCCCTTAATTCCTTTCTTTATGTAAAAATTTGTCTAACTTAACCTTAAATATGTTTAATGAAGTAACCTGAACTGCTTCCCTTGGCAGAAAATTGTACAGCTTCACTACTCTCTCTGTTTTTCCTCATCTCCGTCTTAAATCTATTCTCCTGAAGCTTGAGGCCGTGTCCCCTAGTTCTGGTCTCACCTACCAGTGAAATCAATTTGCCTGCCTCTATCTTATCTATCCCTTTCATAATTTTATATGTTTCTATAAGATCTCACATTCTTCCGAATTTGAGTGAGTATAATCCCAGGTGATTTAATCTCTCTTAATAGGTCAACTCCCTAATTTTCAGGATCAACCCAGTGAACCTCCTCTGGTTTGCCTCCAAGGCCAGTATATCTTTCCTTAAGTATGGAGACCAGTGTCACATTTGTGGCCCGAAATGTGAAGTTAATAAAACATCAAACACAAGTTTTATCATGTAAACTTCTCAGGGTCTTTATTTTCCAGTTTCCTTTGTTCTCCTGCTTGTGCTCTTATCTCCCTCTCATACCACGTGACTTCCAGTACATCTCATACATATTCATTATCATGACATCCCTATTTAATCAGAAATAAACTTTACCTTCACTTACCAATATCCCTTGGAAACATACAAACATCGTAACTAATGGTAATACTATAACTCAACTACATAAAATTTACTTCCTACAGCACTCATACATGCACTTTATGATATAAGATTAAAATACTGTCCCGAAGTTCTTATTAAAACTATGGCACAAAGTCTTCATATCGTTTGGGCACTTTCCGGTTTCGTTTCAGCCTGCCTGCGATATTGTCGTCGCTTCTCGGTTGTTCACTCTCAGCGTCGGAAATACTGCTCGCCACGGCTTCGGGTTTCTGGCGCTCTAGTCACTTCATCAGGAATGCTGGTAACTGCCTCTGGAACATCATTAGGTCTCTCAGTTTCAGCATCTCGTATTGGCCTTTCAACCTCTTCGCTCGATGTATCTCTGGACTGGTACCTTCTTACACCTGATACATTTCTCTTATACAGGACTCCAGTCGGAGACTTGACTGTCACCATACTGCCACTTCTGGATACGACAGTATAGGGTTGATGGTAATAAGGTGTGTCTAGCTTACCACCAGTTTCATGCCTCACTAGAACATTATCTCCTGGCATGATGTCTGAGTACTTGGCTCCACGTTTCGAATCTGTGTACAGCTTTGCTGCACCTTTCTTTTCAGCATCGTGGTCCCTCATCTCCTGGTCGTCTCGGATTTCCTTTATTTCTGGCATTTTTGTGCGGATTTTTCTCCCAAAAAATGCTTCTGCAGGACTTTTTCCAGTGGTTGCATGAGGCGTTGCTCGATAGACAGCCACATAAGATAGCAGTGCTTCTCGCCAATTTTGTCCTTCTGCGTGTGCAATCTTCAATCATTTTTCAATGGATTGATTTTGCCTCTCTTCTTCTCCGTTGGCTTGCGGCCATTTCGGAGTTACTTTATGATGGTGGATACCTGTGGTCCTCATGTATTCTGCAAATGTCTCTGAAATGAATTGTGGACCATTGTCAGAGTATAATGTAACAGGTAATCCATATCTTGCGAATATCTCTGCTAATGCTTGTATTGTTTTTTCAGTGGTTGTTGACTTCAACACCACGTACTCATAGTATCTGCTGTAGTAATCTATCACTACCCTAATTGATTCACCCGTCGGTAAAGGTCCGAGAAAATCAACAGCTACGTCGATCCATGGTCCAGTCGGGAGTTGCGTACTCTGGATCGGTTCTGGCGGATTACTCCTACTTGTGATTTGACATCCGTGACAAGTTTTAACAAATTTCTCTGCGTCCTTATCACAACCTGGCCACCATACCTTGGTCCTGAGGTTTTGCTTGGTACCAACAATACCTAGGTGTCCTTCATGCGCTAAGGATACGATCTTTGGTCTCAATCTTTGCGGTATCACCAATCTGCAACCTCTTAATACACACTGTCCGATGCAACAAAGTTCGTCTCTAATGGGAATGTAAGCCTTGTGAGTACACTTGTCCCATTGTCCACTCTGTATGCATTCTCTTACTTCCATGAGTTCTGGATCACGTTCGGATTCTCTCTCGACTTCTTTCGTAGTCACAGCTTTCGGCGTCGACTGAATAGCTACGAAGCGTACAAAGCTCTCTGTTTCTGTTCCCAATTCTGACTTGGATTGTGGACCACTATCCTTCACCAATCTGGACAGCGGATCTGCAATGTTTGTTTTCCCTGCAATGTGGATTACTTTATATTTGTAGGGTTGTAGTCTGAGTACCCATCTCTCTATTTTGGCGCATGGTTTGGATCTAGGTGCATAGATCACCTCTAATGGCTTATGATCTGTGATGAGTTCAAATTCAATGCTGTGAACCTCTCACAGGCCCATACAAGTCCGAGTGCTTCTTTCTCTGTCTGAGAGTATCTTCTTTCCACATCTGATAACGATCTGCTGGCATAGGCAATGATTCTTGGTCCTCCATCATGCATCTGGACCAATACGGCTCCTAAACCAACCGGGCTGGCATCCGCTATGACTTTGGTTGATGCCGCCGGATCGTAATATCCAAGAGTTTTTGCATCTGTCAGGCTTTCCTTCAGCGCTGTGAACGTTTTCTTCTGCTCAGATGAAAAATGAAAAGGTACACCTTTCCTGGTTAGTTTCCTTAGTGGTTCTGCCACTGTAGCGAAATTAGGAATGAACTTTGCACAAAAATTGACCAATCCCAGGAAACTCCTCACCTCTGTTGCGTTCTGAGGTGCACGTGCCTCTGCAATAGCTTTCACCTTGGCCTCTGCAGGGTTTAGTCCTTCCCGTGTAAGTCTGTGTCCCATGAAGTCCATTTCTGACACACCGAACTGGCACTTGTTTCCATTCACGGTAAGGCCTGTCTCCTGTAGTCTAGATAGTACACGCCTCAACCGTTTGTCATGCTCTTCCTTCGTTGGTGCATGGACTATGATGTCGTCAGAAAGGTTGGCAACTCCAGGAATGCCTTGAATCACTCGATGGATTTCATACTGGTAGATCTCCAAAGCTGCATTAATTCCAAATGATAGTCTCTTGTAACGATACAATCCACAGTGAGTCACAAATGTTGTTACATCTCGGGAACCTGGATCCAGCTCTAATTGATGATAGCCCCATTTCAGATCAATTTTTGAGAATACCTTGCTGCTAGTTAGTTCTTGAAGTATTTCCTCCACTGTTGGTATAGGGTGTCATTCTCTAATTATAGCTTCATTGGCCATTCTCATGTCAACACATAGTCTTATGTCACCCTTTGGTTTGGGCACAATCACTACGGGACTGACCCATTGTGTCGAATGTTCCACCGGTTCAATAATGTCTTGTTTGATCAATTCTTTAATTTTGGCTTCGACTTTCCCACGAAGTCCAAACGGAGTTCGGCGCATTGGTTGTGCCTTGGGTTTGACCGTTTCATCTACCGCTAGCTTCAATTGTCGACCTTTCAGCTTTCCTACTCCTTGGAAGACTGCGGGGAATTCTTGCTTCATATCCTCGTATGACTGAATTGAATTGACACAAGCTCCAATATGAAGTATTGCCAGGTCTTGCGCTGTGCTTCTACTCAGCAATGGTTCTCCCCTCTCTTCTATGACCATAAACTCTGCTTCGGTGTACTTATCTCCAGCTTCAACAGTTGCAGTAAAACATCCAATGGTCTGCAATGGCTTGGTTGCTGTGTATGGATACAGTTTCTTGGAACACTTCTTTGAGGTACAGATGATCTTTTTCCTTTTCAACTTCTCCCATAAATGTCGATCAATCACATTACTGTCACTGCCTGAGTCTACAATGACCTGCACTGTCACTCCACCAATGATCACTGGGATCTTCTCATGATGTACTTCATTCAACGTAAATTGGTAACAACTCTGTTCCTCCTGGGTATCATCATCGTCACCGTCTATCTGGTGAATGGTATCTTTCTTTCCAGGATACTTTCCTTTCCCCCAGGCTTTGCCTTTGGAAGTTGTACTCTTCCTCTTCTGGTCTGCATTGGACTTGCTTTTGCACTTCTTTGCAAAGTGGTCCTTACCTCCACACTTTCTGCAAACTTTGCCTTTGGCCGGGCAATATGGGTCTTTTCCAAAGTGACCTCGGTTTCCACATCGATAACACTCCACGACCTGTGTCGACGTATATCATGGCTGGTTATGGCGATGTGAGAGCATCTTAATTTGCTGGCTTGAGTTGTCTTTCAGGGTCATGGTATGAAATTGCCCTTCAACAGCCTCTAATGAAGCAGCAATGGCTAAAGCATCAGTGAGTTCCAACTCACTCCCTCTTTCCAGTAGACGTCTTCTGAGTTTATCTGATCTGCAGTGCTGTACGACTTGATCCAGTAATTGGTTGTCCAAATCAGCGGGCATGTAATTGCATCCAACAGCTAGCTGGTGTAGTCTTGTCACGTACTGAGCAATTGTCTGGCCATCTTCTTGTCTCGTTCTCCGAAACAAATGGCGTTGAAATGTAGCATTCGGTGTCACTACATAGTGTGCATTTAATGCATCTACCGCTTTCCGGTACTCATCCTTTCTTCCAGTATTCAAAAGTGTCTTAAATGTTTCCCGAACTGAGGGTCCAGCAGTGAAAAGAAGTAACGCCCTCCTCTGCGCTTTTTGTTCAACTGTACCGGTATCTAGAAATAGACCACGACTGTCGGCGTAGGATTCAAATTCTTCCAGCCATGCCTTCCACTTCACACTTACAGTGCTTGCATCACCCGTTGGGTCAAAATGAGCAATTCCACTATGTGTTAGAAAGTCACCGTCTGCCCCAGCCATGAGGAAATATTCCAGCCCCAAAAGTATTGAGTCAAAGAGAAAATTCTTATCACCTTGAAGTTCTCTTTAATCCTCTGTAATCTTCTTTAGTCTTTAATTTTCTTCAAGCTTATCCCATCCTCGTCGCCAATGTCACATTTGTGGCCTGAAATGTGAAGTTAATAAAACATCAAACACAAGTTTTAACATGTAAACTTCTCAGAGTGTTTATTTTCCAGTTTCCTTTGTTCTCCTGCAGTACATCTTCCAGTACATCTCATACATATTCATTATCATGACAACCAGAACTACACAGTTCTCCAGGTGCAGCCTCACCACTACTTTGTACAGTTGCAGCATGACCTCACTTTCTTGAATTCAATTGCTCAAGCAATGAAGGCCAGCATTCCATTTGCTGCCTTAATAACCTGTTGTACCTGCAACCCAACTTTTTACAATTCATGCACAAGCACTCCCAATTCCTTCTGCACAACAGCATGCTGCAGTTTTTCACCATATAAATAATAATCTGCTCTTCTATTTTTCCTACCAAAGCGATGACCTCGCATTTACTAACATTGTACGCCATCTGCCAGAACTTTGCCCTCTCACCTTACTTAACTATATCTTTCGGCAGCCTCTCCATATCCTCTATACAATTTGCTTTTCCACTCAGTTTAGTATCATCTGCAAACTTGGGTACACTCCACTCTGTCCTCTCTTCTAAGTCATCAATGTAAAATGGTGAACAGCTGTGGACCAAGTACCAACCCCTATACCAATACCACGATCTGCCAATCCGAAAAACACCCATTTATCCCAACTCTTTGTCTTCTGTCAGTTAACAAATCCTCAATCCATGCCAATATTCTGTCCCTAACTCCATTCATCTGTATCTTATGCAATACCTTATAAACTCCATCTGGAAATCCAAATATACATCAACCTGTTCTCCTCTATCTACTGCACCCATTATATCCTCAAAGAACTCCAGCAAGTTTGTCAAACAAGACCTGCCCTTTCTGAATCCATGCTGTGTCTGCCTGATTGAACCTCTTCATTCTAAATATCTCGCTATTTCATCCATAATTACAGCTTCAAGCATTTTCCCAACTACAGACATTAAGCAAACTGGCCAATAGTTACCTGTCTTCTGTCTACATCCCTTTTTAAAAAGTGGCGTACATTTGCTGTCTTCCAATCTGCTGGGACCTACCCAAAATCCAACAAGATTTGGTAAATGACTACAAACGCGTCAACTATAACTCCTGCCATTTCCCTCAGTATCCTGGAATGCATCTAATCAAGACCAGGGGGTTTGTCCACTTTCAGACCCATTAATTTTCTCATCACTATCTTTTTTGTCACAATTATTTTATCGAGGTCCTCACCTCCCTTCGCATCTCTATCACCAGTCTTTGTCATGCTGGATGTGTCTTCCACCATGAAGACTGACACAAAATGTTTGTTCAATGCCTCAGCCATTTCCTCATTACTCAGTACTAATCTCCCTTTCTCATCTTCCAAGGGACCTATGTTGACTTTAGTCACCCTCTTCAGTTTTATATATTTACAACATTTTTTGCTATCTGTTTTTATATTTTGTGCTTACCACTGCACTAACTGTACTGCCTTATAATCTGTAATCAAATTATTCCGAAATCCCAAAGTTTCAACTTCTGGTTCACTCCTTTGTTGTGTAAGTCTCGTTATTCATGGTCATAATTTCTGCAGATCTGCATTCTCACACATTTGGCGAGAATGAGGAATGTGGGATGGTGGCATGTCCAAAGCTGGCATCAATGTTGGGAACACCAGGGTTCAGGAACATGAGAAAGATTTGTGTCTAGAGACAGGGTCTGGATCGCTTGTATGCTTTAAGATGAGATTCAGCGGGTTTTGTTTATTGCATTACCTTTACGTTCACAGGCACTCAGATTCCTGTTCCCTTTAAACCTCCATTACACACGTTAGTTACAGGTTGATGCGTACAGAGAAAGTTCAAAGGTAGCCAACTGAATGCTTTGAACAGCTGCTAATTTACATATTTGCTCTGCAGGTCAAGTATTATTGAGCTGGAAATTGGAAGCATAAGAGATGGATTTGTTAGTATTGATTTAAAATTGGAATGACTGAACAATAACACACACTTACTGAAAGGATCAAATGCTACTTTCCATAATTTCTAAATTATATTCAAATTGTTTGGATTTCTTGAAATGTTAATTATGTGTTTTTCAGCATCTTCTTACCTTTTTATCCATATTAAAGGATCAGTAGAATATAATAGAAATTATTTTAATTGAAATCTGTATAAATGTACTTAGTTGAATGCAGGATATATATCAGGGAAAATTAAAATAGGAAAAAGATGTTACCATCATGTGAATTGTACATGATTGATAATCTATCATATTATAATAAATCATATTATATTCATTACCACATACATGACTTGGACTTTGGCTAAATTTATCAAGTTCATTTAAAAATAATGCAATGCATATTTACTTTATTCTTCTCATATATTTTTCAGTCATGTTAAATTAGAAAGAAGACATTGAGAAAAGGCCCAGGTGGGAGAGTTCAAGGCCATAAGCAATGCTGACAATTATCGAGATGGGTTGGGGATCTGAGATAAGTCTTCCATTTCAGTAGAGGTTGGGGGATTGGAAATCAGCATTGTGTGTGTGTGTGTGTGTGTGTGTGTGTGTGTGTGTGTGTGTGTGTGTGTGTGTGTGTGTGTGTGTGTGTGTGTGTGTGTGTGTGTGTGTGTGTGTGTGTGTGTGTGTGTGAGTGTGTGTGTGTGTTTGTGTGTGTGTTAAACAATGAGGTGCACAGATCAATGAGGTGGAAGTGAGCTGGAGATTAGGGTGAGGAGAGGGAGGCAGTCACTACACTGCTGGTTGGATATGCTTGATGATTCATTTTTTTCTGACAGTCACCAGTCTAACTCTTGGCTATGATGACCACATTATCCATGCAGTCTCCAACAATGGAAGCCTTTGGAACAATGCTGTCCAAATTCCATTGCTGTTTCCCAAAGGAATCTTGCACAAGGAACAACAACATCATATGCAACCCTGATTGGAAATAATACTAAAACTTCCAATGACTGATAACAGGAAGAGTCCAGGAAAACATCTCAGAAATGCTCCACCCCTGGGGAAAGAAATAATTTTTTGTTTGTCTATTACTGAAAAAAGTATTATACAATTCATTTCAAAGCAGATAATACTGGGCAATGACAATTTTGCTTCTTGAACACTCAGTGAATGTCAGTCAACCTGGTAACCTTTTGGTAGAAGTTAATTAGGTTTGTATGAACAGAGTGTCCCATTTTAATATGTATTGAAGAATTTTCAGGCAAATCCTTTTAATAGTACTGGAACTGTTTTAAGGCCTTGAATTGCATGCAGTAACCCCAGTGGTGAGAATAAAACCTTCAATAAGATTCATTCACTACATGATTTGAATAACCCTCAGGCAAACATTCACCTGAATACAATGAGAAGCATCCCAACTATCTACTTAACTCGCTCGCACAGGAAGTATTCCTAAGATTACCACTCTAGAAGTCCTGTTTTTTGACATTCTACCTAACTCCCTAAATTCTCTTTGCATCACTAACTAGCAATGTTACCAGTATTTAAATCAGCCATTCTCAACATTTTTTTTCAGCTATTGCCCCCTAAGACTCTGGTCGAAGTTTATGGGCCCCCTTCCCTGCAAAGCAGTCGAGTTTTGTTTTCTTCCATACTTCTCTCCTGCCGATTACATTAAAAAAAATGTTCCTTGAGGTGAAAAGAAAACAAGGCTTTTACCTAAATATGCTGTTGAGAATGGCTGAACTAAATTGACCACAAGCTCACCCTCCCCTTTCAGAGTGTCCTGTGCCCCCTTCTAGATAACCTTGACCCCAGCACTAGGAGGGCAGCACACCAATCTGGAGTCCACTCGTGGACACAGAATTGCCTGCCAGTGCCTCTGACACCATGGCTTGCCTAGTTTTTAACCTTTCCTGAAACACCCACTCCTGGTACCACTGATCTGGCTGTTGCTCTTAATCTTTTCTTTTGAGGCTCCAACAGTGTCTAAAATGGAATAATTATTTGACAGGGAGACGGCCACAGAAATATTTCCTATTCCAGGATATTCCCACATTTTGCCAGCCTAACCTTTCAGCTACTCTGAATAATGTTATTCAGTGAGCAAACAATGAGATGCTGCAGGGACTCAGGAGTCAGGAAACATCCATGGAGAGAAATGGTCGGTCAATGTTTCTGTCCCTTTACAAGATTCTCAATGGTCTTGATAAAGGATCATTGACTAAGCATTGACTAATCATTTCTCACTGTGGATGCTGCCTGATACGATGGTCCCTCCAGTTTCTCATTCTTTGTCCATAGAATCTAGCATCCAGTCTTGTGCTTCTCTACTTCTGTTTATTGGTTTGCTACAGATATTAATGGTGGAATGTACAAACACAATAACATGAAACATGAAAATCTGCAGACACTGCTACAGTAGTCAAAACACAGAAATGCTGGTGGATCTCAGCCATTCTTGCAGTGCTCACAGGATGTAAAAGTATATTGCAGGCATCGTGAGCCTGAGCCCTTCCTCAAAGTATAAGTTAATAAACAGATGTCTGAATTAAAGGCTAGGGAAAGGGGGAAAGAATATATCTTTACCTCCTATGGATGTTGTGAGACCTGCTGAGTTCCTCCAGCATTTCTGTGTTTTAATCACAATTATAAAAACATTGATAGTAACACATTGATACTATATATTAAATTGCAAGTGATATTCAGCATCTGATATTGTTTCATTCATACCTTGTAATGCTCTATTTGTCAATTAAATAAAAATTAAAATGGAAAATTGCAACAATAATATCACTTTGGCAAAAAGACAAATTTAGTGATCATTCAGTAAGATAGCTAGTGACATAAAGGGAAGGTCACATAATATCCATAACCTATAGGATGATAGGTGTTAGAGGTGAGGTTAAGAAGCTGGTGAAAGGAAGGGGGGGTGGGGTGGGGGAGGAGAGAATAGTGAAGACCTAGGTATCTAGTTGATCCTCAATCAGGTCAGGTAGCATGGTTAGTGAGTGGTTTGTGCAATGGTATTACAGGGCCAGAGACCAGGTTTTGAATCCAGTGCTGTCTGTAAGAGGTTTATACGTTCTCCCCAGGTTTGCCTGGTTCTTTTCCGGTGCTCAGGTTTCCTCCCACCCATAAAAACACATGGGAGTTGTAGGTTAATTGTGGTATTTGAGTGGCAAGAGCTCATGGGTCAGAAGGACCTGTTACTGTGCTGGATGCCTATGTACAAATTTAATTTAAGAACTGGAGCTGAGATTTTTACTGACCAGAATGGTTTGAAGTGAATCTTGAACCTTATGGTTTCACACTCAGAGGTGAGAAAGCAATTTAACACTGACCTTACCATGTTTTGGAAGGAGTATAAAAAATTGTTTTAACTAGTGAAGAGGATGCAAAGTAACTAAAAGCTTTCCTGTTTATCTCACAAGCAGATTGCAAACAAAGGCAGAGAGCAAGCTGATTCACAGCTATCAAGATCTTTGGAATCAAAACACAAAATGAGGTTAATATGTTCAATGGCATGCAGCACTAAGAATTGAACAGGAGACATTATATCTTTAATGTGATGATTCAGCTGTCTATTTACAACCCATTGAAATGTTATCCTTGCAGTCCAGATTAGGTCACACTGAGGTAAAAAAATATGGAATTGTGAAATATTAATGGTTTAAGTTATTGAACTCGAGATCATTGCATTTATACAACATATATTTGTTTATGAGCAAATTATAACAATCAACTTTCAGGAGTCACTAGAAAAATTTCATTGCCCAAACTATTTTGGGAGATTTTTCAAAGGACATGCACACAGAGTAGCCACTAAAAAGTAATAGTTGCTCATGCCTTCATTTATATATTTGCTCTCTGGTTTAGGAATTACAGTGCTGGCTCACTGGAAGTGTGGGAGAGAGATTTAATGTTATAAGTTGATTTCAAAAAGGAATATTTCAATATTAAATTCCATGCAATAAATCCAATATGGATGAAGATCATAATCCCTGAGTTTATAAGGAATTTACAATCAGCAATTTTAAATCAAATACTTTTGATTTCTTTAATGTTAATTAGGCTTTATCCAATCTCCCCATACCTTTCTTTCATCGAGAAAAAGCCCATATGGGATAAAATTCAACTGAATCTAAATTGAAGCTATTATAATGATAGTCCTCAGTTGAATGCACAATGCAGAAAATTATAAAATTAGAACTGAAAAGAAGAAAAATAATGATAGTGTCATGTGAATTCTAAGCAACCAGTCATTTTATGTGTGTACGACTGTTGCATAATTAATAAATCAGATTCATTTCAATTCATACTCCTTGCTCAGAGACTCCATGTGTTTACACGTGAGATTATGGAGATAATCTTTAAATTAAAAAATAAAGGCATAAGCAAAGACATTCAAAGCTTCCACCACCACCCCCCCTCCCCACGTCCCCCCTCCCCCCTCAACCAGTTGCATCTCATCAATAAAACATCTAGAGAAAATTACTATAACCTTGGGGTATAATCAAAACCTGGCTCTCTCTCACTCACCTAACATGGTCAGAAATTATGGCTTTGTGACACATTCACTGTTTTCTTTGAGTGAGGTGAAGAGGACTAAAGAATGAAATAGTTTGTTTTCTGTTAAATAAAGCAGCATGACCTATAGATTGGTAATGTTGATTAATTATTAATATCGTTATTAATAGCAGTGAGAGATAATGAGTTGAAAAAGGTTCCTGTGGCTAATTTCCATTAAATAAATTGAAGATGATGATTAAACCTGACCTCTGCTCTTTGTCATTTAATGTCCTGAGGACAATATCTAATAAATTCCTGAACTGCACTCGAATTTTACAGGTTTTTTCAAGGCAATTTTTTCACAATTTTTTGTGTCGCTATTAGAGAGAGAGAGAAAGAATGGCCAAGTGTTTTACTGGTGCTCTTCACAACTTCAGGATATCCAAAAGTACTCTACAGCCAATAAAATGCTTTTGAAGTATTAACACCATTCTTCTTTTGTTCTTTGGCTTGGCTTCGCGGACGAAGATTTATGGAGGGGGTAAAAATCCACGTCAGCTGCAGGCTTGTTTGTGGCTGACAAGTCCGATGCGGGACAGGCAGACACGGTTGCAGCGGCTACAGGGGAAAATTGGTTGGTTGGGGTTGGGTGTTGGGTTTTTCCTCCTTTGCCTTTTGTCAGTGAGGTGGGCTCTGCGGTCTTCTTCAAAGGAGGTTGCTGCCCGCCAAACTGTGAGGCGCCAAGATGCATGGTTTGAGGCGATATCAGCGCACTGGCGGTGGTCAATGTGGCAGGCACCAAGAGATTTCTTTAGGCAGTCCTTGTACCTTTTCTTTGGTGCACCTCTGTCACGGTGGCCAGTGGAGAGCTCGCCATATAACACGATCTTGGGAAGGCGATGGTCCTCCATTCTGGAGACGTGACCCACCCAGCGCAGCTGGATCTTCAGCAGCGTGGACTCGATGCTGTCGACCTCTGCCATCTCGAGTACTTTGACGTTAGGGATGAAAGCGCTCCAATGGATGTTGAGGATGGAGCGGAGACAACGCTGGTGGAAGCGTTCTAGGAGCCGTAGGTGATGCCGGTAGAGGACCCATGATTCGGAGCCGAACAGGAGTGTGGGTATGACAACGGCTCTGTATACGCTTATCTTTGTGAGGTTTTTCAGTTGGTTGTTTTTCCAGACTCTTTTGTGTAGTCTTCCAAAGGCGCTATTTGCCTTGGCGAGTCTGTTGTCTATCTCATTGTCGATCCTTGCATCTGATGAAATGGTGCAGCCGAGATAGGTAAACTGGTTGACCGTTTTGAGTTTTGTGTGCCCGATGGTGATGTGGGGGGGCTGGTAGTCATGGTGGGGAGCTGGCTGATGGAGGACCTCAGTTTTCTTCAGGCTGACTTCCAGGCCAAACATTTTGGCAGTTTCCGCAAAGCAGGATGTCAAGCGCTGAAGAGCTGGCTCTGAATGGGCAACTAAAGTGGCATCGTCTGCAAAGAGTAGTTCACGGACAAGTTTCTCTTGTGTCTTGGTGTGAGCTTGCAGGCGCCTCAGATTGAAGAGACTGCCATCCGTGCGGTACCGGATGTAAACATCATTATAGTCCAGGAAACTCAACAAGTTATTTGAACAATGAGAAGCTGAAAGGACTCTGTAGGTCAGTTGCATCGGCGGAGAGAAATGGATTTCTCTTTTTCAAAGAGGAAGGGTCCTGACACAAAATGTTAACTGTCTGTTTCTCTCATAGATGCTGCCTGACCTGCTGAGCCTTCCAGCTTCTCTTTCTTTGCTCAAGATTCCAACAACTGCAGATCCATGTGCACTCTGGACTCTTTCTACTCTGCATTTTGATAATGGTCAGGTAACCTGTCTTAGTGATGCTTGCAGTGTGGATGTTTAATCTATTTTCTCTTGGTTGGTTAATTGAAGGTGCATAAAGAAAAAAATAATCAAGCTTGACAAAATTCTTACTTGCCTTGGCAGAAAAATATCTTCAGACTGAGGGTGATGAATCCATGCCATTTGTTGCCCACAGACAGCTGTGGACGACAAACCATTGGGAATATTTAAAGTGGGGGTTGATAGGTTCCTGATTATTAAGGGTTATGGAGAGAAAGCAGGAGAGAGGGCTTGAAATGAAAAAGATATATCAGCCATGATTCGAAAGGTGGAGTAGATTCAATGGGTTGAATGGCCTATTCTGCTCCTACTTCCATCTTATGGTCTGAGATATTCAGTCATGGAGTATAATTATGACAGGAATTGATAGATTTGAATATTAAGGACATTGAGAAATTCGGTGTTCAGGAAAATGTCAGTGAGCAATAAAGAATATATCAGCCATGATGTTACTGAACAGGCTCATGGGATCAAAAGGGCTCCTTCTTTCTCTGTTCCTTGTATTTAAAATCTTGGCCTATATGTGACCCAAGGCCAAAAAATGACATTGACTTTTAATTGACACCTTAGTTCAGGCGTAATTCAAGATGGGCACTAAATGCCAATAAAAATGCAGCATCGTCTACATCTTACGAATGAGTGGGAAAAAAAAACCCACTATAGAATGGGTATCAGGAAATTGCCAAGATAACCAAAAATTGCACTTCATTTGTCATTCATCCTTTTTTCTTTTTTTTTTGGCAGAACAGAATTATATGAACTTCTATTATTGATTAAAGAGAGGTTTATATGACACACACCAGTATATAAAAAGGTTCATACATATTACATGAGCAAAATAAAATGATAATTGCATCTAATCTTACAAGCATTACACATATATTCAGAGCTTTATATCTTTCAAAGGACACGTAACAAAGGTACAGATAGCTAACTTGGTTATAGGAATCAATCAAGAATACTCTCTTAATAGTGTAAAGCTACATATATTATTTCAGCACCATTTCATCGGATGCAAGGATCGACAATGAGATAGACAACAGACTCGCCAAGGCAAATAGCGCCTTTGGAAGACTACACAAAAGAGTCTGGAAAAACAACCAACTGAAAAACCTCACAAAGATTAGCATATACAGAGCCGTTGTCATACCCACACTCCTGTTCGGCTCCAAATCATGGGTCCTCTACCAGCATCACCTACGGCTCCTAGAACGCTTCCACCAGCGTTGTCTCCGCTCCATCCTCAACATTCATTGGAGCGACTTCATCTCCAACATCAAAGTACTCGAGATGGCAGAGGCCGACAGGATCGAATCCATGCTGCTGAAGATCCAACTGTGCTGGGTAAGTCACGTCTCCAGAAGGGAGGACCATTGCCTTCCCAAGATCGTGTTCTATGGCGAGCTCTCCACTGGCCATCAAGACAGAGGTGCACCAAAGAAGAGGTACAAAGACTGCCTAAAGAAATCTCTTGGTGCCTGCCACATTGACCACCGCCAGTGGGCTGATCTCGCCTCAAACCATGCATCTTGGCGCCTCACAGTTCGGCGGGCAGCAACCTCCTTTGAAGAAGACCGCAGAGCTCACCTCACTGACAAAAGACAAAGGAGGAAAAACCCAACACCCAACCCCAATCAACTAATTTTCCCTTGCAATCGCTGCAACCGTGCCTGCCTGTTCCGCATCGGACTTGTCAGCCACCAACGAGCCTGCAGCTGACATGGACATTACCCCTCCATAAGTCTTCGTCCGCGAAGCGAAGCCAAAGAAAAGACATACATTGTTAATCAAAAAAGTTAGAGGAGGCTGCAAAAGAGATTTTCAATTAAATCACAAAGGAAAAAAATACAAGATTATTGTATGTGTGTCTGTCTAAACAGGGAGGTAGAGACCAGGAATATTTGTGGGCGTTTGCAGTGCACAAACATGATGGAGAAACTCAGCTGGTAGCCCAGCATTCATAGGTGGTAAAAGACTATTGAAATTTCAGGCCTGAGCCCTTCATCGCTCCTTGTGAAATGTTAATGCCTTTTACTTTCCATGGATGCTGCAAGACCTGTTGAATTTCTCCAGCACTTTTGTGTACTGCACCAGACCTCAGCGTCTGCAGATTTTCCTGTTTACCTGTGTGAGGCTGATGTAGCTGAATATGCATGATAGATGTATCCTAATTTTACTCGATTAAGTGAGGACTAGACTAATGCAGTATAAGCAAATTTTTAATAATGCCATAAATCTTAATCACTGACAAATACCACTTTTAATTCAAAAGACTGGAGTTACAGAACAATCGGCTTTTATTTACAATAAACTTGAAGGTCATCCTGTGCTGTGACCCAGGCTTTCTGTGGGGGGAGGGGGTTATGGTGTTGGAGCCTTTATACAGGGTGAAGAGGGAGGAGCCATGAGAACAATCACTTCACCACTTTTAAAAAATTTTGTCCAGCGGGGTGACGTGGGGCACAAAGTCTTACAGGTTAAGTCTGTTCGGTGGCCTGGTTTTACATTGTGACTGGTAGAGAGCTAGTTGTTGTGCTCTAGCTGAGGATGTTGTTGAGACCTCCAGTGCTGCGACGACTTGCTGGGAGTGTAGCGACTCAATCGTAGTGACTGGGGCGGGGGTGGGGTTAAGAAATGATGGTATGTAGTGTGGAAGGGAAGGTGGTGTTTGGTGAGTATGCTCCTCGGGTGCCCCCACGGGCACGAAGTCCCTAATGGAGACAGTTTCCTCGCGCCCATCCTAATAGGCCACATACACATTTTGGTGCTTCACATGGGCAAATATATGGCAGATAAAGTACAATGTTGAGAAGTGTTCGGTTCTACATTTTGGGAGTGGAAATAAACAGGCAGAGTACGATCTGGATGGGGGAAAAAATTCAATCCTCGGAAGTGCAAAGAGACCTGGGCCTCCTGGTGCAGAGTAATCTAAAAATTTAATGCCCAGGTAAGTTTGGTGGTGAAGAAGGCAAAAGCTATGCTAGCATTGATTTCGAGAGGTATAGTGTTTAAGAGTAGATAGGTGTTAATGAGGCTCAAGGGGGCACTGCTGAGACACCATTTGATCACTGTGTACAGTTTTGGGCCCCTATCTTAGAAAAGATGTGAAGTTGTTGGAAAGGGTGCAGAGGAGATTTACCAGGATGATTCCTGGAATGCAGGGGCTGGAATATGGGGAACATTTGTCAGCCCTAGGATTTTACTCGTTGGAGTTTAGGAGAGTGAGGGGGATCTCATGGAGACATTTCGAATATTGAAAGGTTTTAACAGATCTTTCCCTTGATGGGCGAGTCAAGGACAAGGGGTCATAGCCTTAAAAGTAGAAGTTATCTGATTAAAACAGAGAGGAGGAAGAACTTCTATAGTCAGAGGGTCGTGGATCTGTGGAACTCACTTCTGCACAAAGCAGTGGAGGCCAGATCATTGTGAGTATTTAAACAGGAAATGGATAGGTATCTCATTATTAAGGGTATCAAGGAATATGGGGAAAAGGCTAGTAATTGGAACTAGGCGTGAGTTTAGTTTAGCTTAGTGAACAGCTATGGAACAGACCCGATGGGCCTAGTGGCATGCTTCTGTTTCTTAATCTTGTGATCTTGTGATTAAGAATCAAGACTTTTCTTCTGGTAAAAGCAAAGGAATTGTCAATTTTTCAGATCTGTTTATAGGTGGATGTTTAATGTCTTTTGATATAATATCTAACAAATATAATATACCTAAGTCACAATTTTTTAGATATTTCTAAGTCAGAAGTTTTTTGAATAAGATATCACTTAACTTTCCAATATCATAATATCCTGATATTCTTTTCTTTTCATTTGAATTCTTATTTACAATAATTTATTAAAATTGCAAATTGCAATTGATCTCTAATTATAAAATTAGAGGAGTTTGGGAATTGGAATTTCAGTCACTTCTCCTAGAGTAACTTTGGGAAAAATTTTTTTGCAATGTTTAATAACTCTTCATTTTGTGCCCAACACACATTGATTCAGTTTAAAGTGGTACATTGGGTTCAAGTGTTGAAAGATAAATTGGCCCATATCTTTCCTAAAGTTAGTCTGATGTGTAATAGATGTAAATCACAAGTGGCCACACTAATGTATATGTTTTGCTTTGATGCAATGGCTCTCTCAAGTTATGTCATGTTTAAGTTTAGAAAAAATTAGAAGTTGAACTTTTGATACCTTCGTTAAGTTTGAAGAGATTTGGGATCATTTTATAAACTATTTTCCAAGAGTTAATTTGTATTTTGACTTTACCTTCCTGACTATTTTGGATTTCTGTTGTGTTCTTTTATTGGCAGGGACCAGATAAATAGTTTGCATTCATCTGTTGTAGTGAACTCTCAGTTTAGGCTGTCCAATCTCTTTTATTTGTTTTGTTTATTTTGGTAGGTTAGATAGGATTTTAACAATATATATATCTATATATCTATAGATATCTATAGATATATAGATATCTATATATCTATATAGATATCTATATATAGATATATATGTATATTTTTCTCTCTTTTGAATATTCCAAATTGAGGAGAAATGGACAATATTGTTCAAAATGTTTTAATATTATATGCTATATTATGAATTCCAATATATTTACTATTCAATTCTGTATTCTATTCTCCTCATGTATTGTTTACTTATAATACATTTAATAAAAAGATTGAAAAAGAAACAAGAGAAAGAAATTGAAAAAGAGAGTTCCTTCAGAGATATCGAGTGCCATGGATCCCACCATCTCTGATGTACTGCCTCCTGTGCTCCCATAACTTCCATAGCCACACAGTCTGCCATCTGTCCCAGCAGTGAATCCCAGGTCCAGGTATCCAATTTAGAGTATGACTGCTATATCCTGGTTCACACCCTAACTGTCACCTTAAAAATCAAAATGGTCAGGTAACAGCATTTATGATTGCTTGCAATAAAACAGAAAATGCTGGAAATAATTTGCAGCATCTGGGAAGTGAGTTAAGGATGTAGAAACTTTTCTTGGATATTCTCTCTCTGCAGATGCTGCCAGAGTTTTAGAATATTACTAGTGTTTTCTGTTTTATTTGAGGATTTCAGTGTTCATTTCAAAATGCTTTCTTTTTATCATTGTTTGTCCTGCTTACAAGGTTTCAATTCCCTGTACCCACATTATCATGTTTCCAATTTCAGTTTCGAATAATCCTCACCTCCTGTGTTTTCTCTCCTTTGAATCCCTCCCCAGCTTTTATTGTCCTATATCCCACCACTCCTTCCCAGCCCATCATTCATTTCCATCCCCTCCATGTCCTAGTTCCGTTCATCTCCATCCCAATGGTTTTCATTAGCTCATTATCTCTCTTTTTTTCTCTCTCTCTGTATCACACACACACTGTCTTTCTCTTGCTCCCTCTCTGACATATTAATTACCCACCTCTTTCTCCAATTTCACCCTTCCCATTTGTCAGTCATCCTTTATCTCTCGCTGCTTTACCTATCTCCTATTGGTTTCTGTCTCAATATTCCACCCTCTTTTCCTTATACTTACTATCTGCCCTTTCTACAATTAGTCCTTATGAAGGGTTTTCACTTCAAACATTGACAGTTACTTGTTCCCATAGATGCTTCTTGACTCGCTGAGCTTCTTCAGCAGATTGTTTTTTTTTGGTCCTTGTTAAAACCCTTTACAAAATCTGTGGAAGGTGGAAGTGCCATGAATGTCGCATGGTCCTCATTCAATGCTGGGAATATAATCCGGCACATTACAATTATCAACTGCTCGTTCCAGAAGAGGTTGCTCAAAAATCCCCAAACTACCATGATTAACACAGAAGCATTTGGGATTGGGTTTCGTGCACATATCGACTAATCACTATCACAACTCTTTTCTGCAGTTTGCTAGATGTTGCAATTATCCTCAACCTGATGTCTTTTATTCTGGCCTATGTTTGCACGATTGGATACCATAGTAGTTTAATGGGTGCCATATAAATACATATCCTATTTATAGTTTGCAAGCCTCAAGTCTGAATAACCTACCAGCAGCTTGGTTAAAAAAAAGGTTTTATTTATTTGGTGCTACATGAGTTTACTTCTTACATTAGAAAACTTAACTTTTCATGACAGGAGAGGGATGTAGGATAGTTTGGCCACTGATTATATATCAGATTTGACTTTCTCTGTTACTGATTTCCACAAAGCAGAAACCAAGCATGCTATACATATGAAGCTAATTCAATGTAATCCATTGAACACTTCTGATACCCATAAGAATAATTCATCCTTATCCAAAATGGTTTGCACAATCTAACTACCAGACTTGTTTTACCCCTGGAAAACTAAAGCAGTGTCTTCAAATGTCTCAATTGTCAGTGTTAATAAATCTGATGAAAGCAGCTAAACAACACCTTGAATTTTCTATGAGAATGGATGATAATAGATATAAACGTGTAACATGAGCCTAAGACTGAATTAGTTTAAATAAGGTCATTGCTGAACTCAGTTTCAAATGATAATTTTGTCTCGGCATAATTCCAAATGGTGGGTGTTTAATGGGGCTTGTCTGTGGAATATCATGTCCTGATAACTGACGGCTAGGCATAAGTTCTCATTGATAAAGATAAATAGCCACCACTCAAAGAAATTTTTTGCATCATTAAACATGTTGAATGTATAACCCAGCGGTGAGTGGAATTCATTCCCTAAAGAGATAAATCAAAATTATTTTCACTGTAGTGATTTCAGTAATACCCAAGGATTGCTAATAAATGACAATAGGCAGAATTTTTTATATATTTAACTGTATCTTCTTATGCAGTCTTTATAAATATTAATCATTAATTACCAAAATATCAGGCTATTTAGAATCTAGTTGGAATCATGTGATAATTTCCACTGATAAAGTATCAGTGAAGACATGTAAAGGCCTCATTTAGTTTTTACTGTTTGATAAAATGTTTACAATAATTGGGTAATTATCTCTGTTTAATTAAAGTTCAAACATGATGCATTTTATTATTTTTCAACAAGTTAAGAAGCTAATTAACCTGTTACAGGAAATGAGGAGTAATTGGGAGGATATGTAAATTTCGGTAATGTAGACAGCTTTGGTGATAATTAGTAAAAACTTAACACCATAGATTTTGTTTGTTCTGTTATGTTGAGCGTAAAGTTATTTGGTTACATGGTTTGTAATTGAGTTGAAGATTGTCATTCATGTCTGTACATCTTGTGATGCTGTATCCAGAGAAGTGCTTGAAGTTGTAAAAAGTGTGCAATAAAATAGCAGATCATTTTCTTTGGATTAAAACAGATTCAATATAACCAACTAAGTCATTAAGTCAGAAAAAAATTGCATTTCAAAACAAATTATATTTTATGGCTTGGTAAATGATTACAATCTCAGTGTTAAAAAAGAAATACCAGAGGAACTCAGCAGGTCTCACAGCATCCATAGGAGATAAAGATATATAATCGACGTTTCGGGCCTGAGCCCTTCTTCTGTGAGAGCCTCTCTCATTTCTCTCCATCTGAACTCCCTGCTGCTCTCAAACTCTACGAATATTTATTCACCCAGACTCACTTCCACAGCCATGTGTCCTTGCTGGTGACTTGCCTCCATCACCAGCTTGTGCCATGTTCATTCCAGCTCCATTTCCAGGACTCCCAGTTTGGCCATCACAAGGGTCTTAGGTACCTGCATTGCAATGACTGTTGCTCTCCTTACTTTCCTCACCCTATCCTACAGACAACGCTTACTTCCATGCACCGATTTCAACAGATCCTCGCTCTCTCACTACCACAGCTCCGTACCTCACACACCACAACCTGCCATTCACTTCTCCGACACTTCATTCTCCACCAGATCCATGCCTTCAACCACCAGATTTGTACTTACCTGGTGTCCATCAAGGATTGAAAACTCGGCTCGCTAGAGACTACACAGAGATTGTGACCTCTTACATGAATCTCCTCCTCAGCCCTGGTGGTCTACAGGTCTGAGTCTCCAATGTGAACACTCACCTTGGCCCTGGTGGTTTACAGGACCAAGCCTCCATCGTGAACTCTTACCCTGGTCCCGCTAACCTACATGAGTGAGCGTCTAACACGAGCTCTCACCCTGGCTCCTGTGGTACACAAGAGCAAGCAAATGTTGTAAACTCTCATCCTGGCCTCTCTCCCTCTCCCCTTTCCCCATGACTTCTTCAACCCTCCCTTTCCTCCAATGGTTCTCTCTGAATCATCTCCTGATCCACCCCTATCTTTCTCCCCTTGAAACTCTCCACCCCATTAACTCCAGTTTGACCTTCAACTCTCAGAGGTGGAATGTACTGACCTCAGTAGAAGCCTCAACTTCCCCCCACCCTCATCCATACCCATGCATGCCATGATTCCAAAATCTTCTTCTGTCGGATCCACTTCCATGCCTACTTCTACAAATAGGATTCTCCAGACCCTACTGAAGATGACTTCTCCAACCTTAAACTTTCTTCCTCCTTCTGGACACCTTCTGCCTGCACTGGATCTTTATACTTCCAACTCCTTGTGAGACATCACCATCTCAACTTCACTCATTCTAATCTCACTCTCTCGGAATGCCTGGCCCTCCACTCTCTCCGCACCAATCTTAAACTCACTAGCAAACTTGCAGACAAGGCTGGTGCTTTCATGGTCTAGTGCACTGACCATTTTTTGGACAAAACCAGACTAAATCTCTAAGACACCACCTCTTTCTTACCCCTTCAACAGGACCTACCAAGAAATCATCAAACCTCTGATTCATTCACCATCTGAACTCATCACTTCTGGTCATCTCCCTTTCACGACCTCCAACCTCATTGTTTCCCAACCACGATTCTACATTCTCACCAATGTGTGTAATAAAGAGACATGGGTTATTTTGTATGAATTATATTTTATTAACAACTCATGATCTAGTGGGACATCCATTTTGCATCTAACCCAAGGTGGAACAAACATCTCTGACTCCCTCTAGTGCTCAGGAAGATCATTAACTCCGAATCACAACATCCCGTTTCATTGAGATGTTCAATCTAGAAACATTACACAGTAAAACAGTATTCATTTCAATTTAAAGTGAAACACAAACATAAATATAAGCATCAACAGCACACAATTTTTAAGTGTGCAGTTCTATTTATTTTCGAGATTCATGTGGATCCTCTTAACACAGGTGCATGTGTTGACTCTACTGGTCACTACTGTCTCGCACTGGTGGTATTGCGGTACAGGCTGGATCATCTGCATTATCTGTTCTTGCTGCGTCATTTGTGTTTTCAGCAGGCTCTTTCGATTCCTCCTTAGTATTTGACCATCCTCTGTTCTGACAGAGTGGGATCTTGGATTTACTTCCTCCAGAACAGAGGCCTCTTGTCCCAAGTTTTGGAATCTTTGAGTCTTACTGTCATGTTATGCCAGTGGCCCAAATCTTCTTTCTAAATTGTCATGGTTTGCTTTTTGTATCCTTTGGAGATGCCTTTGTTTCTGTTTGACATCTCTGTTCTTGTTTGAGTCTGCAGAGTAGGGAAGTGTGCGTAATTTACGTCCCATCAGGAGCTCAAGTGGTGAAGCTCGGTAACTCAACAGAGCTAGATAATGATCTGAGCCATTGTCTTGTGGTTTCTTGAGCAGCTCCTTAACTATGTGAACTCCCTTCTCTGCTTTAACGGTTGACTGGGGATGCAGAGGACTTGAATTCATGTGTCAAAAATCATATTCTTTGGAAAAGTTCTGGAATTCTCTACAACAGTAGCATGGTCCATTGTCACTGGATAATTTAAGGAATTCCATGTCTTCCACAGATCATTTTGATATATTTGATCACACAGGTAGCAGACATGCTGGGAAGCAGTGCAATCTCAGGTTTGTTAAATAGAAAGTCACTAACCAGCAGGCAATTCTTTCCATCCAGGTGGACCAGATCAGTCCAATTTTCTACAATGGTTCTGCTAGTAAATCATTTATAATCATGGGCTCCTTTGGCTGCTTTGCATGATGTTTTAAACAGGTCTCACAGCTTGAGACCAATCAGTATTTATCCCTGGCCAATGACCAGTTGTCCCTCCTCTTGCATTTTTCCATTCCAAGGTGCCCCTCATGCACCCTTTTCAGCATCTCTTGCTGCAGTGATTGAGGAATGATAATTCTACTCTGTGTGAGTAGAAGCTCATTGACAACACTCAGCTCAGCTCTGATGTTACTGACATTGCTGACATTCACCTTTAGGTTTTCCTTCATTCAGATTCTATTTTTTTAAAAATTTTTCACACTGTGAACCATATCACTCAAAATACATACAAACATTTCCCTCTTAAATATACACTGTGGCATTTTCTCCCCTTCCCCCCCCCCCACCTTCCCTCCCCCCTTCAAGCCCATTCAACATGTACAATACAATAAAACCATTAAACAATGTCATCACACAATGAAAATAAACAAGAAAATTGTGTCATCTACTTTTACACACTGGATCAAGTCATTTTGTCTTCTTATCACTTTAGGGGTTAATTCAGATTATAAGATAATAGCAAAATTATTAGCAAACAGATTGGCCAACTGTGTACCAAAAATAGTAAAACAAGATCAAACTGGATTTATTAAGAAAAGAGGAACAGCGGATAATGTCTGTAAATTTATCAATTTAATTCAAGCAGTTCAAGGAAATAAGATGCCGACAGTGGCTGTTGCTTTAGATGCAGAAAAAGCCTTTGACAGGGTAGAATAGAATTATTTATTCAAAGTATTACAGAGGTTCAATCTACCAGAAAATTATATTAATTGGATAAAAGCATTATATAATGGACCATTGGCGAAGGTGAAAGTAAATGGATATGTATTGAACCAATTCAAATTAAGTAGGTCAACTAGGCAGGGATGTTCACTATCTCCCACACTGTTCGCTTTGGCAATAGAACCATTGGCAGAACTGATAAGAACAGAAAATAAAATAAAAGGGATAAAAATAAAGGAGAAGGAGTATAAAATCAGTTTATTTGCAGATGACATCATATTATACTTAACAGAACCGGAAATATCAATAAAAGAACTACATAAAAAATTGAAAGAATATGGAGAAATATCGGGGTACAAGATCAATGCAAATAAAAGTGAAACGATGGCAATGAGTAATGCGGATTATACAGAATTTAAAAAAGAATCACCATTTAAATGGCAAACACAAGCAATCCAATACCTAGGTATTAGATTAGATAATAATTTAAGACACCTGTACAAATTAAATTATCAGCCATTGCAGGAAGATTTAGAACATTGGAAAGAATTACCACTAATGTTGATAAATTGCATTAAAATGAATGTCTTCCCAAGGATACAATACTTATTACAATCGTTACCAATTCCCTTAACAGAGAAATTCTTTAATGAACTAAAGAGAATAATAAGGAAATTTTTATGGAAAGGGGGGGAAACCAAGGATCTTTGGCTTGGCTTCATGGACAAAGGTTTATGGAGGGGTATTTATGGAGGGATAGCGTTAGATAAATTAACAGAGAGGTACAACCAAGGTGGTTTGCAGTTACCAAGCTTTAAAAATTATTATTGAGCAGTACAATTAAGGTATTTATCAGATTTTTATCAGACAAGGGAAAAAACCAGATTGGACTAAGATAGAGCTAGATAAAATATGGGAGAAGGTACCGGAACATGTACTTTATAAGTGGGATGAAAAGCTGGTGCAATATAAAAGCTCACCAGTACTGCATCATTTACTCAATTTATGGAAGAAGATTCACGTAGAAAGGAAAAAAACAAATTACCAACTACCAAAATTATTATTGACGCAAAATCAGCCAATCCCTTTTACAATTCTTTTAGAGAATGGAAGAAAAAAGGAATTAAAAAAATAGAAAATTGTTTTTTGGGAAATAATTTATTAACATTTGAACAAATGAAGTACAAATATGGAATAAATCATGGTACAATGTTTGCATACCATCAACTGAAAACCTACTTGCAGGATAAATTGGGAAACAGACTGAGATTACCAGAAGGAAGCAGCTTTGAATATGTGATTACAGAAACAATGATAATAAAAAGATTTATAATGAACATGTACAGCAAGCTGCAAGAAAAGGAAAATTATGAAATAAGTTATAAACCCAAACAAAAGTGGGAAAAAGATTTAAACATAAAGATAAAAAATGAAATATGGGAAAAGTTATGCTCTGGAACTATGAAGAATATAATAAACACAATATTACGTATGATACAGTATAATTGGTTACACAGGTTATATATCACACCCCAAAAGTTAAATAAATGGGATCCAACATTATCAGATAGATGTTTTCGCTCTAAGAAGGAAATGGGAACAACAGTACATGCAATTTGGGCATGTGAGAAAGTGAAAAAGTTTTGGGAAGATCTAAATCAGGTATTAAATAAAATCACAAAAAGCAACATACCAAAAAATCCAGAGATCTTTCTTCTAAGTAATATAAGAAGTAAAGAATTAGGCCTCAAACTGGATGAATTGCAAAAAATATTTATTATGATAGCCTTAGCTGTAGCAAAAAAAAATGTATAATGTTAACTTGGAAATCAGAAGAGAGCCTGAGAGTACAGCAATGGTACATGGAAATGAATAAATGTATTCAATTGGAAAAAAATAACATATAATTTAAAAAATAAATCACATTATTTGAACAAATTTGGGAACCGTACATGGAACATAACAGAGAGGGCTTACCTCGGACTTCATTCAGATTCTTGATGAATTTTTGTAGAACTGTGTCCTTTTCTGTTTCAGTTGCGATCTGCTTGGATTTTTATTTCAGATACAGGAAAAGATTCAATGATCAGTTTCGTGTGGAGATTCACATCTGTCTCTGTGTGTTTCACTCTGTGTTGTTGCCCTGGATAATGCATTAGCCACCACAATATGTTTCTCTGGTGTATACATCAATTCAAAGTCATAAAATTGTAGCTGCATCATCAATCTTTGGATTCACGGTGACATCTCACTGAGATTTTTCTTGATTATAGCTATTAATAGCTTGTGGTCTGTCTCTGCCATGAATGTTGGTAGACCATACACATAACTGAGGAATTTCTCGAGTCCATAGAGCAGACCTAGACATTCTTCCTCTATCTGTGCATCTCGACATTCAGATGTGATCATCGTCCTTGATGTGTATGTGACTGACCTCCCACAGCCTGAAGTAGTAGGGCAGCTATTTCATCTTTTGAAGCATCCATCGATATTTTCATTCTTCTGGATTGCTCAAAGTAGATCAAATGCACCAGTTCTGTAGCTAAAGTGGTCTTCAGTCGTCACAATTCTTTCTCATGATTGGCCATCCACTTGAATTCAAATTTGTTCTGTAACAACTTCCATTGATTTGGAAGACAGGTTTGGTATGAATTTACCGATGAAAATGATAATTCCAGCACTCTCAATATGCCCTTTTTTTGCAGTGGGTCTGGGTATCTCTAGAATTGCATTCACCCCACTCTTGTCTGGCTCCACACCTGCCTCTGACAGATTAACTCCAGAAAGGTGATGTCCTTCACACCAAACTGACATTTTGCTCTGTTTAACTTGAATCCATACTTCTGGATGTGTTGTAGCACTTTGATGAGCTTCACTCTTCCTGTCTGGATCCCCATAGGATCATGTCATCCATGTATACCTGCACCCAGTTATGTCCTCTATTATGATGTGCTCCATTGTCCCATGGAACACTTCAGGAGCTGAGGAATTTCCAACAGGCATCCTTAAATAGGAGTATCAGCCAAACAGTGTATTAAATGTGTAGTATTTTGTGCTATCGTCATTCTAATTTTAATTGCCAGAAGCCCTAGGATGCATCCAATTTGGTGAAAAACTTTGTACCGAACATCTTACTTGTAAAGTCATCTCTGGTTGGAATCTGATAATATATACTGGCATTCAAGTCTTTTGGGTCCATGCACAGGTGTAGATCACCATTCTTTTTGACACACAATATTGAATTCACCCATTCAATGGGATCAACTCCTTCCTTTGTGACCTCTCGAGGAATCATTCATTCGAGATCCTACTTGAGTTTTTTCTTTTCGTGGTCCTGGAACCTGCCTTGTGGCATGCACTTCTGACTGTGCATCCTCCTTTAACTGTATCTTATAGGTGAATGGTAGAACTCCAAACCTCCTGAAGGTGTCTGGAAATTGATCCAGTATGCTGTTCTGTGCATTGGCCTAAGTTTTCACATGCTATCACCAAACTGATTCATATCCATCTGGGATGACTACAAACATGAGGTGGTGGTCTTTACCTTTAACATTCACCTTGAGTCTACATGTGTCTTTCATGTTGATACACTGTCCATTGTAGGCCTTGAGCTGAACAGAATTTATGGCTTTATCTTCATTGCCCTATTGTTTGCTCACATATCAAATTGGCCTTTGCCCCTGTGTCCAACTTGAAAATAATATCTGCTCCATTTGCCTGCAATGGCACCGTTCACTTGTCCTGCTCAACTCTGTTCACACTTGGCTTTTCAGTGTTTGTTCATTTGAAACCTTCCTCCGCTACCATGTCCACAAAGAATGCATCACATTCATTTTTCTTTGATGAGCAGTGTTGATCAAACATCTCAATAACCATCTTGAACTTGCCCTGGCCATCTGCCTTGGTAAAAACAAACATGTTGAAAACCTCTAATGCTTGAATTCCCACCATGGTAAGTAGCAGTGCAATCTTCCATGCATCTGTTTTGCTATCAATGCCAATAGATTGCAGATACAGCATGAATTGATGTTTGAATAACCGGCACTCATGGACAACATCAGGAAGCTTCATACTTTCCATCTCTCCTGCTGATACTGATTCCTCGTGCCATGAAATGTTTCTTTTATTGCTATAAAGAAACTTACGTTATTTTGTGTTAATTATGTTTTATTAACAATTCCCTACTTTGTGGGACATCCATTGTGCATCTAACCCAATGTGGAACATTCATCTCTAATAGAAGGATCACTAACTCCCAATCACTACACTGAAGATCCAGAACCCTAATTATCTTAGCAGACCCATCATTTCTGTATGCTCCTACCCCACTGAACTGGATTCAGCTTATCTCAACTCCATTTTGCCCCCCCTCCCGCCTTGATCCTCCCCATCTACTTCTGCAATCGTGTCCTCCATCACTTCAACAACTTCCAAATCCTTGAAGAAGGGCTCAGGTCTGACTCATTGGTTATATGTCTTTGCCTCCGATGGATGTTATGAGACCTGCTGAGTTCCTACACCATTTTTGTGTTTTTACTACAATTGCAGCGTCTGCAGATTTTATTGTTTCACAGCCTCTCTGTAATTACTCCTTTTTGTTGTCTCATGTATTTACTTTAGTAGAAATTTTTCTTTCCATTTTAATTGGAAAATTGTACCAGAGTCTATGATACCTTATAGGTGATTTACCTTAATCCTGGGAAATGTTACCACTTGTTTGTGCCTAATCATAATTTACAAAGTCATTTGTATCACGATCAGGTTTATTGCATGCTGCAAAACTACACCACTTCACTCAAGTCTGGCCTGAACTGCATGCAATGCTTGAATTATAATTTAATTTTAACACAAATAAATTAAATTACATAGTTGTTCATTACAATTTTTTTTATTTTCACATGTTGTTAATTTACCTCTCGGTAATTTCTGTAATAATAATTTAGTTGTGCGCATCTATCACAAAACACAGAATTGTTCTGTGGAACCACATGCCGTTGTTAAAGGACACAAAAGAACTCCCTCAATACTGTCCTCTTAGTTATCATCTTTTCTGCAGAATCATGCTCTCATTTCCTTTTAAAAAATATTTTTAACAGTTTTTCAAGAATCGTTTAGGACCAACAACTTGCTGTGTTGTAAAAATTCCACACATTACTCAGAGGTGTGTGTAAATATTATGGTTAACATTTTAGATTCAGTAATCTGGAAGCATGGATTAGATGTCCAAACAGGGACTTGAGCACTGATTTTTTTCTGCCAAAAATGTTTGAACATTAGTTTCATTGAAGCATAATTTTCTCTTCTGCCTTCCTGCCTATATCCACCAATGACCTCTTGCCTGTGGGCCTTTACTCCTCCCCTGATCTCCCCCCCCCCCCCCACCATCCCACCACTGTTTTAATTGGATGCCTCCCTCATTTTAGAACAAACATTAGTTATGTGTCTGTCATAAAGTACGCTGCGTGACCTCTGAGTTTCTCCAGCACTTTTGTGTGTTGAATTACAATCACAGCGTCTGCAGACTTTCTTGGGTAACCTCAACCACTGCAATCTTTTCTTGTGATTAAAGTCGTTAATTCCTAGCAACGTTCTAACAAAACTTTTCCACATCTTTTTAAAAGCATTCGACATCTAACCTAACAAATGTCATTGATAATTGGACACAGCACTCGAGCTGAGGCTGAAACAATTTTTTTAAAGGCTAAGCATAACTTCCCTGATGTGGAACTCTGTGCTATTAGTGCTAAGGGTCTTACTTGTTATTTTAATGAATTTTTAAGCTTCTACTAACACCTTCAGAAAGACAAGTACATTAGGAGTGAACAAAGTGAACCCATGTCTAATTTTTTTATGCAGCCTGATTTGGTTTCTCTGGAAGGCTGGGTGTTTGTCGACTCAATTGTGATTGGACAGCAAAGTAGACACTAGCCAATAGGTGCACGAGTAGGCCAGTTACCATGCACAAAATCATGTTGACTACTCCTAATCAATCCCTGTCTATCCATATAATTGCATATAAAATCTCTAAGGACACACACCATTAATATTCCTACCACTGACGTCAGGCTCACAGGCCAATAATTACCAGGTTTAATTTTAGAGTCTTTTGTAAACAGTGGAAAAACATGAGCTACCTGCCATGGCTAATGACATTTTAAATATTTTTGTCAGAGCCCCCATTATTTGTAAACTAACCTCCTTCAGGGTCCTAGGGAATATCTTGTCAGGACCTGGAGATTCATCCACCTTTATTCTCTTTAAAATAGCCAGTGCCACCTCCTCATTAATCTATATATTTTCCATAATCTTACTACCAGTTTTTCTTACTTCACCTGACTCAATATTCCTTTCCTTAGTGAATACTGAAGAAAAAAAAACATTTAAAATTTCCCCCATCTCTTCTGACTCCTCACATCACCTACCCCTCTAATTCTCAAGGGGCCCATTTTTATCCCTCACTATTCTTTTACCGTAGAAACCCTTTAGATTTATTTTTACCTTGTCTGCCAAAGCAACCTCATATCTCATATCTCATTTTAGCCTTTTTAATTTCTTTCTTAACATTTTCATTGCTCTCTTTATATTTCTCAAGTGCCTCATTTATTCCCTGCTGTCTATAGCTGTTATACACATCCCTCTTCCACCAAACCAAATTCCCAATATCCCTTGAAAACCAAGGTTCCCTATATTTTCTAACCTTTCCTTTAATCCTCAAAGGGACATACGGAAGACAGAAACAGATGAAATTATTAGGGGAACAAGGAAACAGCAGATGAGTTGAAAATTTCAAAATTTCTCCTTTGAATACCCTCCATTTATCAGTTGAATCCTTCCTAGAAATAAATTATCCCAATTCACACCTTCTAATTCCTTTCGTATTTCCTCAAAATTAGCCTTATTTCAATTAAGAATCTTAACCTTAGGCCCAGCTTTATCCTTCTCTATAATTAACCTAAAAGAAAATATTATGATCACTAGACCCAAAGTGTTCCCTGACCTATTTCGTTTCCTCTGTTACCCTAGGTCCTCTGTCCACTATTACATCTGTGAGATTGTTTGTGTCTTCCCTAGTGAAGATAGATCCAAAGTACCTGTTCAACTCATCTGCCATTTCCTTGTTCCCCATAATAATTTAATCTGTTTCTGTCTTCAAGGGTCCAACTTTGATCTTAACTAATTTTTTTCCCTCTTCGCATACCTAAAGAACACCGTTGTCGCGTGGCTTCTAGCTTCTCCTCTAGTTGCTCTCTCTTGTGCTGGGATTCTACTTCTCATTGAACTAATTCTGCTTTACGCTGAACGGCACAGCATAAGGCTGTGGCTAGCAGCCAAAAACCGTCCGTCAGCATATCCTTTTTAACAGGAAATTTACTTTCTCAAAGGAGAGTGGCAACCCACTCTCCCAGAGGTGCACTTGATGGATCTAACTTCTCATCCCATCTAATGGGTGGTCCCAACGAAGACAGGGTATTGGCCAACATGCCAAACCCATCGTCTTTGGATGCCCATCCTGGAATCAAGAACTGCTCAAGGCTCACGTCTTTTTTTCGACGAAACATCTCGAGAACAATCCTGCCGACTATGCCAACTGTCCTGGGTAAATTGTACCTCTCACTTTGTTCATTTTAGATTGGTCACAGTGTTTGAGCTACTGAAAGAAAATAGACACACACGCTGAGAGCACTTCAGTTTATACAAATCTTTATTACAAATTCTAAAGCTGATATCAAACTACAATATGCAAGCCCTTCCCAATTATACTTATCAACGCCTGGACTGGTCCCAACTGCCAAGGCAAGGCAACGACTGCACACTTGTAGTAGGTTGTCGGGGCGCCGGTAGCAGCTTCTCCACCTCCCCCGACCGGGACGTTGGCTGGACTCTAGAAGTTCTTCTTCTTCTTGCTGAGAGATGTTGCCACCTCTCGGAGAGTCTCCCACTTCAGCAGCAGGACCATGGCTTATATTACCCAAAAACTGCTTACCCAAGCACCTATTCCCAGCACAGAAAAGAAAGATAAGCGAGCAAGCTAGCATGCCTAGGTTTCTATCGAATAACACAACTTTCAGCTTATCACTTTGAATACAATGGTTTATTTTGCATCAAGGCTAGGCCTCTGACAGTCTGTGACCAAAACAAGCAGGAAGATTAAATGTTCTTGGTACACAGATGTCTTTTTGTCAGATAACTGCATCTCTGGGCCCCATGGTGGAATTTAGCTTATGTCTGCTGAGTCTCAAACAGGTTACTGATTCTCAGCCTTGCAGGAGCAAAAAACATGGTTTAAATCCTCCAATACATTCCACTCCTTGGTCACAGCCTGTCACTTACGAGACCTAACAAGCATAAGAGTACAGAAGGAGCATAAGAGAGAAATCAAAACTACAATAATCACAAAAATAAGCAATAATGCGAGCAACCAACGGAGAATAGTGTGGCCCAACCCCCCAAATGTACCAGCTAACCATGAAAAAGGATTCCAACCAAGGCCCAAAGTATCCTTGTGGGCCACAATACCAAGATGCTGAAGCTCATGAACAGATTTTGAAACATGTTGAACAATATCAGAAATATTAATGGATACATCGGTCAACTCCCTCGTAACGTCCTCGACATTACAAATCCAAAAGCTGGCATCAAAGCAGCTGTTAAGCCAGATCAACAGGAGCACAAGATGGAGGACCTGGAACAAAGAAGCCTGACATATGTCACTCACGATGCCGTAAGCGTTCAGTATTTAAACAAACTAAACCATCCTGTCCCTCAATAGCTACCCACCGAGTGTTACCTTTTACAGGAGGACCACTACCTGGTGATGCCACCCATACTTTTTGTCCGGCATTCTCTAGCTCGGGAATGGGGGGCAATGACTGTTTTTCCTCTGGAATAGGCTGTAGTTGAGAAGCATGAAGAAGTCGGTGGAAAGGTGTACATCCCTTTAAAGGGCGATGATTCAAATTGTCGACTGCCTGCTGCAGCACATGGCACCACCCCTTCAGGGTCCCCTGTGATGTTAATAAACGAATTTGTTCCTTCAGTAAGCCGTTCATTTGTTCAACTAACCTGGCAGCCTGCGGGTAATAAGGAATATGGTGGATCCATAAGATACTGTTGTCAGTTGCCCAATCACAGATAGCCTTCCCTGAGAAGTGCGAGCCATTATCAGACTGAATTTCCTCTGGTACATCATGACGAGAAATTAAATGGTTTAGACCTTGGATAGTGCTAGCTTGGTCAGCCGTCTTGGTGGGAAAAGCAAAAACCAGGCCCAAAAAGGTGTCAACCATTACTAGGATGTAACGTTTACCCATACAGTCTGACATGGGGCCTTTGTAATCAATTTGCCAGACCGCAGCTGAGCGAGCACCCCATCTTATTCAGCCATGCGGACCAGGAGGAACAGTGCGGGACTTCACAAGCTGACATGCTGGGCATGTAAGCATGACCATGTGGACATCATCCTGATGGACGGGTAAGGCATGCGTACGGGCCCACATAGCTGATCCCTTCTCCCCCAAATGGCCACTCTGTTCATGTGCCCATTGAGCCAGCAGGACGGTATCGGCGCAGCTGATAGTGGCAAGCTGATCTGCTACTGCATTATGTTGTGCCATGTTCGTCGTCGCATTGGTATGGGCGTCAACGTGATATATGGTTATCTCACGATGGTGGGAAGCATCCCACAACAGCTGCCACAACTGTTTGCCCCTTACTGGGTGGTCATGTATTAGCCAGTTGTTCTTTTGCCAATCAGGCATCCATACCACTAGTCCATTAGCCACAGCCCAGGAATCGGTAAAGTGACCACCTTCAACTTAGCATACTGACTGCAGCCACCATCCCCCTCCTCCGATAAGTGAGTTCCCAACCTGTGATGGTAAGCCACCTCCTTCCACTTCTGTTTTCCTTGCACCCACCGGCTGCTACCATCAATAAACCAGGCGTCCTCTTGTTCTGCTGGAGTGAGCGAATCATATGGTTTACCCCACTGAACTGGTGAAGGGGGTAGGGGAGGGGGCAAGGCGGGTTCAACATCCTCATGACAAGACGGAAGATCAGCCACCTGTTCGTGTATGCGGCCCACCCCTTCAGGCCCTCTGGTTGCGTGACTCTGAATATACCACTTCCATTTAACAATAGAAGACTGTTGAGCCCGCCCCATCTTTAGATTAGCGTCATTAGCCAGGACCCAGTTCATTATTGGAAGTGCAGGTCGCAACTGAACATCTGCATTGCCTGTCATTCTTTCCGTTCTCCAGCAGGGCCCAGTAACAAGCCAGTAACTGTTGTTCAAAAGCAGAATGGCAGCCTTGGGCATGGTTCGTGACCAGAAGCACAGCGGGACTCGGTGGCCCTCTTGTTTCTGCCAGAGGCTCCAGGAGGCCACATCATCAGTAACAGAGACCTGTAGTTCATAGGGGGTGTCTGGGATGCAGGGAGCAATGGGCAGGGCCTGAAGAATAGCCTGTTTGGCTTGTAATCTTGTATGGAGGACGTAAAAGCAATGCCAAGTGTGGAATATGGCGTCACCAGTATCCCAATAACCCTAGGAAATGCTGGGTCTCTTTTTTGTTAGTAGGAGTGGCCAAGACTGTGATCTTATTGCGAACTTTATTGGGAACCACCTGTTCTCCAGCATGCCACTGAATTCCAGGGAAGATAACCGTCTGGAATGGGCCCTGCACCTTGGTGGGGTTAATGGCCCACCCTCTTTGCATCAGGGTATCTTGGACACTCTCCATACCTTCCAGCACCATCTCCTCTGTGGCCCCTTGGATCATCACATCGTCAATATAATGGTGAATCGAAAGAGAAGGCGATACTGGCACCGCCTCCAAATCACGGGGAATTAGGCTGTGGCAAATAGTGGGAGAGTGTACATAGCCCTGAGGGAGGTGGGTGAAGGTATACTGGCACCCCATCCAGGTAAAGGCAAACTGATCCTGTGAGACCTCAGCTATAAGAATTCTGAAGAAGGCGTTAGCGAGATCAATGACAGCATATATTGTTCCTGAGTTCCCAGTAGCAATGTTCTCAATAAGGGTAACAATGTCCAGAACTGCCGAAGCAAGTGGTGGGGCATGTTTGTTCAAAAAACGATAATCAACTGTCATTCTCCAGGAGCCATCCGGCTTCTGGACCAGCCAAACAGGGCTATTAAAAGGCGACATTGCAGGCCTCACTACCCCTTCTTCTTGCAAAGCTTCAATGGTGGCAGTAATCGCTTCCTGCCTTCCAGGGAGGCGATATTGTGGAATGCACACTAGTTTCGGGGGGGGGTGCGGAAGGCACCATCACAGGATCCACTTAGCCCGACCCACCACTAGTCTTTTTGTAATAGTCTGAATTCCAAATGCAAATCCCCCTTGGCTAGTATTAAGGGCCATACTGGCCAACATATTGATTCCCAGGATACACTCATCAGTGGCAGCCACCAGGACATGTAACCACATAGGGGAAGGGCCATCACCCACCGTGGCGCGGACTTTTATTTCCTTCACCAGGGTGATCGCTCCTCCCATCCCCTCTATTCGAAATGTCGGTCCAATCAGAGGTCGGGGTTACCAGGAATCACCAAGTGCTCCGCACCGGTATCGACCAAGGTCAAATATTGGCAGTCATTACCCCCACCCCAATGGATTGTTAATGGTATGTAGGGCTGAGGGTCCCCGTGTATCCGCTGTATCTCAATGGAGTAGATACAGGAATCCTGCCCGCACCCTCATGCCTTAGTAGGGTTCAGGGGCTTCCAGGCCCACATGCCACTATTATCCATAAGACCCTTTTTAACCAATTGTTGTATCTCATCACAGATAACTGGAGCAAGAGAAGCTGGCTCAATAGGAGCAGCAATGGGAGCAGAAGGCACAGCTGGGCCAGGAGGACTCAACAGCTGGGGATGATGTTCCCTTGCCTTCCTCTTATAAAGAGCATAAAGGACCGCGGTAAGTTTCCCATTAATATCACTTTTAGGTAACTTTAACAAGGTTAGAAAAAAGTCTTTCCTTGTCGGTCCGTTATTAGCAGCAGTCCCTTTCTTTTCATCCTGCTTGTCTGATTTAACCTGGGTTGTACGTGAGTGGATTTTACCTCCCAGTTCTAATTCTCTAAGCCCAGATAAGGCGTGCACCGCCTCAGACACAGGGTGCCCAATTAGCGGACTAGTTACGGACAGAACCGGTCCCCATATAGTGTGTTAGGCGGAACGAACCAATTTGGTATGCATTCCGGCAGTGAACGTCTCTTCATCAGGGCTCCCCCCCATGTACCCACAGCCTTAAATGCTCTGCATACAAGGCAGAGGCCAGAGCCTGTTGATAAATTACTGCTATACCCTCCTCTGGGATGCCCCAATTGTTCTGCAAATGTAAATCCCAATCTACTGGTGACGGGTATACTCATAACAGGGCATCCCCTAGAGTGGCAAGTAAGTAATCTACCCCTCTCATTCTACAACGTAGCTCAGCAGTGACCCAGATATCAGTAGACAATGTTCCTAATCCAAACAATTCTTCAGGTGTTAAATATACATTACCCAATCCTTGTTCCCAAACACGCAGGAGCCAGGCCGCCAGAGTTTCTCCCATCTTTTGCCTAAATCAATCTCCAATGGCTGCCAACTCTTTTATAGGGAAGTCACATATCGTTGACTGCTCTTGACCCCTGTTCCCATTTTTGGCCCTCAGGACCCTCTACCCAGTCTACGGGATGAGGCCGAAGCCATCCCGTAGAGGGGGTGGGCCATAGAGCATAAGCTCTATGGGTAGAGCTTCCCCTGGTATCTTCCCCTGGGTCCACTTGGGAGATCGGTGTATCTGTCCCTTCAATTTCAATCCTTACTTCATCCCCCCTTCTGTCTCCGTCTGTTTGGGAAGTCCACTGCCTTATGGGGCGGGCATGAACAGCGGGTGGAGAGGGGAGTATGTCAGGCACATACCGAGGGTATCTGCATTATTACCATTGTCATCATACCAGATATTCCTGTCCCAATCATCAATTACATCAGGATTGTTGCCATTCCTTATCATGGCACGAATACGATGTGGATCGGGTTCTACTCCATGCCTTTCCTTATCTGCACAGAACTGCTGCCAGAGTTTAATATTATGGGAGATCATTTGAAATGCTTATCCTCCCATTCTTTGACTCGGTCCTGACTGGTGTGAACAATCTCACTCATCATGGAACAGTGTTGTCGCATGGCTTCTAGCTCCTCCTCTAGTTGCTCTCTCGTGTCCTGGGATTCTACTTCTCACTGAACTAATTCTGCTTCGTGCTGAACGGCGCGGGGTAAGGCTGTGGCCAGCAGCCAAAAACCGTCCGTCAACATCCCCTTTTTAACAGGAAATTTACTTTCTCAAAGGAGAGTGGCAATCTGCTCTCCCAGAGGCGCACTTGATGGATCTAACTTCTCATCCCAACTAATGGGTGGTCCCATCAAAGACAGGGTATTGGCCAACATGCCAAACCCATCGTCTTTCGATCTCCATCCCGGAATCAAGAACTGCTCAGGGCTCACCTCTTTCTTTTAGCGAAACATCTCAAGACCAATCCTGCCGACTACGCCAATTGTCCTGGGTAAACTTGTACCTCTCACTTTGTTTGTTTTAGATTGGTCACAGTGTTTGAGCTACTGAAAGAAAATAGACACACACGCTGAGAGCACTTCAGTTTATACAAATCTTTATTACAAATTCTAAAGCTGATATCAAACTACAATATGCAAGCCCTTCCCAATTATACTTATCAACGCCTGGACTGGTCCCAACTGCCGAGGCAAGGCAACGACTGCACACTTGTAGTAGGTTGTCGGGGCACCAGTAGCAGCTTCTCCACCTCCCCCGACCGGGACGTTGGCTGGACTCTAGAAGTTCTTCTTCTTGCTGCGAGATGTTGCCACCTCTCGGAGAGTCTCTAACTTTAGCAGCAGGATCATGGCTTATATTACCCCAATCCTGCTTACTCAAGCACCTATTCTCAGCACGAAAAGAAAGATAAGCGAGTAAGCTAGCATGCCTAGGCTTCTATCGAATAACACAACTTTCAGCTTATCACTTTGAATACAATGGTTTATATTGCGTCAAGGTTAGGTCTCTGCCTGAAAGACTGTGACCAAAACAAGCAGGAAGATTAAATGTTCTTGGTACACAGATGTCTTTTTGTCAGATAACTGCATCTCTGGGCCCCATGGTGGAATTTAGCTTATGTCTGCTGAGTCTCAAGCAGGTTACTGATTCTCAGCCTTGCAGGAGCAAAAAACATGGTTTAAATCCTCAAATACACCATGTTACATTTATAACAGAATTCTTGACTATTAGTATATTCTGGCTATCCATCCCATGGGTAGATGATGGTTCCTTTCTGTAATTTAGTAGCGTTTGAAATGAATATACTCCACTCCTCTGAAAGAACAGTGTATGCGTAAATGGATTTAAATGAGTAAGGGTTGCACAGGACCAGGCTCACTCTCTTGACATCTCTTCCTGGATCCAGTGGCATGATGAGCTCCAAGATGGCTGAGGGAAGTTCTGTTGCAGTGGATGGCCAGACCAAGCTTCGATGCAAGGGATGCTCTTTCTGTGCTTCATGGCACATGTTTGCTAGATGGCTGTTGTCCCTATGAGAGGGTTTGTCTGCCCGTTGACAGGTCTTGTTTTTCATCTTGCAGAGTTTGTAGCCACCCTCCATATCAGGCAAGTCTGGTGGGGAAGCCGGTTTAGTCGCTGACCACCCGACCATGTGACAGGTAGTACTGGGTTACATGGTACCAGTAATACTCAAACGAGTGACCTAACATAAAGATACCACCATTCAAGGATTTGTTTAGTCTGTGAGAGAATAAGTAAGCATTATAAGAAATGTCTCAATCCAAAGAAACAATATTTTTTTTAAAGGATTGAGATAGGTTAACTCAAGAAATTTGTTCTTAATGAGTTAGATTAAAGAACCATAGAATATTACAGCACAGAAACAGGTCATTTGGCCTTTCTAGACTGTGCTGAACTATTTTCCTGCCCAATCACACTAATCTGTGCCCAGTCCATAGCTCTCCATACCCCTCCCATCCATGTACCTGTCCAAATTCTTCTTAAATGTTAAAATGGAGCCCACATTCACCACCTCAGTTGGTAGCTCGATCCTCACTCCCACCAATCTCTTTGTGAAGTTTCCCCCAATGTTCCCCATAAACTTTCCCTTTTCACCCTTAACCCATGTCCTCGAATTTGTATCTCACCTACCCTCAGCAGAAAAAGCTACATATATTTACTCTGACTCTATCCCTCACAACTTTGAATACCTCTATCAAATGTCCCCTCATTTGTCTAAGCTCCAGGGAATAAAGTCCTAACCTGTTTAACCTTTCCATATACCTCAGTTCCTGAAGTCCAGGCAACATGCTAGTAAATCTTCTCTGTACTCTTTCAATCTTATTGACATCTTTCTGTAGTTAAGTGTCTAAAACTGCACACAATACTTCAAATTTGGACTCACCAATGCCTTATGCAACTTTCCCATAACATCCCAGCTCCTATACTCAATACTTTGATTTCTGAAGGCCCGTATGCCAAAAGTTCTCATTACAACCTATTGAACTGTGACACCATTTTCAAGGAATTATTTATCTGTACAGTATTCCCAGATCCCTCAGTTCTACTGCACTCCTCAGTCCCTACTATTTATCATGTATGTCCTTTCCTGGTTTGTCCTTCCAAAATCCAACACCCTACACTTGTCTGTATGAAATTCCATAATTTTTCAGCCCATTTTTCCAGCTGGTCCAGATCTCTGCAAACTTTGAAAGTCTTCCTTCCTGTCCACAATGTCTTCAATCTTTGTGTCATCTGCTAATTTTCTGATCCTAATCACCATATTTTCATCCACTTTATTAATATAAATGTTGATGTTGGATCCAGCTTGCTCACCATGAATACCGAGTGTCTGAATTTTCCTGTCTAACTTCCCATGTGGGATCTTGTCAAAGATCTTACTAAAGTCCATGTAGAAATATCCACAGCCTCCCTTTCATTAAATTTCATGGTGACCTCCTCGAAAAACTCTGTAAAATTGGTTAAACACAACCCTCCACGCACAAAGCCATGTTGACTATCCCTAATCAGTTTCTGACTATCCAAATAATTGTATATTTGATTTCTTAGAACATCTTCCAATAATCTATCTACTATTGACATCAGGCTCACCGGCCTATAATTTCCAAGGTTACTTTTGAAGCATTTTTTAATCAATGGAACAATATGAGCTACCCTCCAATCCTTTTGCACCACACATGTGGCTAAGAACATTTTAAATATTTCTGTCAGAACCCCTGCAATTTCTACACCAGCCTCCCTCAAGATTTTAGGGATTTATCCACCCTTATTGCTTTAAAACAGCAAGCATCTCCTCCTTTTTAATCTCTATAGGTTCCATGACCTCACTGTGTCTTTTCTTAACTTCCCTTGACTCTGTGCCAGTTTCCTGAGTAAATACTGATGCAAATAATCGTATTTATTATCATCCCCATCTCTTCTGGCTCCATATATAGCTGACTACTCTAATTCTCAAGAGGGCCCTTTCTGTTCTTTACTATCTTTTGCTCTTAATATACCTGTAGAAACCCTTAGGATTTTCCTTCACATTGTTTGCCAAAGCAAACTCATGTCTTCTTTTAGTCTTCCTGATTTCTTTCTTGAGGTTTTGCTTGCATTTTCTTCTACTCCTCAAATATCTCATTACCTCAGTGTTGCCTATGCCTGCTATAGTCCTCTCTCTCCTTCCAAACTGGATCCCTAATATCTCTCAAAAACCAAGATCCCCTATGCCTGTTAACCTTATCTTTAATCCTGACAAGAAAATCCAAACTGAACTCTCAAAATTTCTTCTTTGAGTGTCTTCCACTTGCCTCGCACATCCTTTCCAGAAAACAACTTATCCCAATCCACACATTCGAGATCCTTTCTTATTTCCTCAAAATTGGCATTTCTCCAGTTTAGAACTTCAACCTGAGGCCCAGTCCTATCCTTCTCCATAATTAACTTGAAGCTAATGGCATCATCACTGGACCCAAAATATTCCCCTATACACACTTCTGTTACCTGTCCTGTCTCATTCTCTAATAGGAGATACAGTACACTCTCTCATTGGTACCTCAATATTGGTTTAGAAAACTTTCCTGAACACATTTGACAAACTCCAGGCCATCCAGCCCTTTTATAGTATGGGTCCCAGTCAATATGTGAAAAGTTAAAATCTATCATCCTTATGTTTCCTACAGCTGTCTGCTGTCTCTCTACAGATTTGCTCCTCCAATTTTCGCTGACTATTGAGTGGTCTATAATCCCATTAACATGATCATACTTTTCCTGTTCCTCAGCTCCATCCACATAGGTTTAGTAGACGAGCCCTCTGGTCTGTCCTGTCTGAGTACAGCTGTGAGATTTTCCCTGATGAGCAATGCCACTCCCCCCCACCCCGGTTCTATCATATCTGAAACAACGGAAGCCTGCCATACTGAGCTGCCAATCCTGCCCCTCCTGCAACCAAGTTTCACGAATGTTCACAATTTCATAATTCCCCATGCTAATCCACACTCTAAGCTCATCTGCCTTTCCTACAATACCTCTGGCATTGAAATAGATGCAGCTGAGAACATTCCCATCACGTTCAACCATTTGACTTACGAATTTACATGTAATTTTCACATCATCTATTCCCTCCTCCACTCCCCTATCTACTCTTGCACTCTGATTCCCATTCCCTGGAGCAGCACTAGCAAACCTTCCCACAAGGATATTCATCCCTTTCTGGTTTAGACAGAAACCATCCTGTCAGAACAGGTCCCACCTCCCCTGGAAGAGAGTCAAATGATCCAGAAACCTGAAGCTCTCCCTCCTGCATCATGTCTTTAGTCACATGTTAATCTGCATCATCCTTCCATTTCACGGTCATGCGGCAAGGGTAATAATCTTGAGATCACAACCTTGGAGTTCCTGTTCTTCACTTTTGTGCCTAACTCCCTGAACTCCCTTTGCAGGACCTCATCACCCTTCCTACCCTTGTCCATCATCTCTACATGGACTACAGCAAGATCTGAAATATCTTGAACCCTGACACCAGGGAGGCAACATAACATCCCGTAATCTCCATCCCTTCCACAGAACCTCTTATCTGTCCCGCTAACTATGGAAGAAGAAAGGAAAAAAAAGAGAAAAAAAAAACATGGGTTTAGAAGAAGGAAGAAGGAAAGACAGAGAAAAGGAGAGAAGTGAGAGAAAATGCAACCTGAAGTAACTGCATCTGTAGTTAACAACTCACAGCAGGGGGAAAAGAGACTCAAGCCACAGTTCCTCAAAGGATAAGTTTCTGGTATTCTTGAGGAACAGTCAGTAGGTGTTTTCATGCTGGGCCTCCACTTTGAGGCCGGCTGCAGAGGCGGATAAAAATGTTATAACTTACCTGGTCATGGCTACTCCAGTGCTGCTCTTATGCAGAACCGCGCTCCGTGCGTCGTCTGGAGCCGCTGTAGGCAGGGCGACTGTTGCTGTGGCGCTGCCCTCATAAATACGCAGCAGAGCAATGACTGTCTCCCATACCCATAATCCCCCATGCAGCTGGAACCGCTCTACATTTCCCAGAATGGTTTCAGCTGCACGGGGGATTATAGGTAGGGAAGATGAACATTGTTCTGCCACATATTGAGCTGCTGGTACTGTCAAGTGGCCCCAAAGAACAAAAATGGCCCAGTGAGGTGCTGAAGCAGCTAGCGGGGCAGTCCCCTGATGGCCCCTGATGACTCCTGCTGGCTGCTCCCACCCTGACGGCCCCTGCCCTGAGGGGGTCATGGAGGGAGAGGGGTGAGTGAGATATATCATGGGCTGACGACATCACTGCCAGCCACTTGCAGTGTTATTACATTCATGCAGGGTGACAGAGTGCTGCGCTCCGCCGCTGTCCCTTCCCCTGAGAGGGAATGCAGTCGGCGCCTTGGAGCCTGACAGGGCGCATTCATGGAGGTCAGTCTCCTGATGAAAGGATGGAAAATTTCTGCCTTTACTCGGGTTTTTTTGTCTATATGAAAGGGCCTTGTGACTATTGTCTTTATAAAGAATTGCTTCTTTACAATAGATGCAATTTGCTTAAAACTTAAAACCAATGTTACGTTATACATTATAAGCAACTTTTGCGATCTTCTGAGTTAAGTAAAACAACGAATTGATAAATATTACAATTACAAAGAATTATTTTTTAATAAATTTCACATCCTCTGCTTTCTTGATTATTCATTAAATCCACATATGATCATTATTATTGCAACATATGGTAAATTTTGACATTGAAATACTAGGTCCTTACAATTATTGGAATACCATGAAATAATGCTGGATGATGCTACAACATTTAAGTATCTAGATTGATCTCTTCAAATATTTCACTTGCAGAACAAGTATGCAGATGAGAATAACATTGTGATAGCAGCTATGGAGAAGGTAAATGAGTTTGTTACATCCTTTTGGTAAAGTGTGTTTGGTGGACATTAGCTACAAAGGACTTTTTCACATTTGGTTTAAATTTATAGCACTGAATCATGCAAAGAAATATTAAGAACTCATGAAATAATGGGACAGAAACCTTTGACTGCAAATAAGGTGGTGAAGGGGAAGTGAAGAACAAGCATTTGCAAAATGAATTTATTTCGTGCAGCAATCTTTATGTATTGAGAACGATGTGCTGAGAATCTTCTGCATTCACTGCTTGCTGGCAGATGGCTGTCCATTTGTGGGGGCTGCTCTCTCTGTGCATGCTCCTACGGCTTTTTGGGAGAGATGATCACACACACAATAATTATTACCAGCCTTTCATCTTTTTTGAGCACCAATGACTTCCTTCAATGCAATAACATGTTGGGTATTGCAATCTGCAATGAAGCTTAGGAATCTTGCTGAACCCTTTTGAATGAATTCACCAGATTTATTCAGGACCTTAAAATGAAACTTCTGAATATCTATAATTCCTTTATAGCTCATAGTAGATGGATTGTGCCAGGTTGATTTGGCTCCACTCCGACGGTGCCTGATTAATCTGGCTTCTCTCAAAGCTTCCTGCTGCTCCACTTCCTCCAGCATATTGATCCTGTAAAATAGGATTCCTATTGCGCAGCCCTCATATCCAGGCACAGTAATTGCAATGAAACAGAATGCTTTCCAAGGGTAATGCAGAATGTAGATGAAGGATTCTTGAGTATGATTATTGGGGAAAAAAATATTCAGTAACTCCAGAATCAATCTCAGTGAACTACCTCAATTTAAGAAAATTGTTAAACAGATCCTTGTAAGCTCTATGCTTAAGGGGCTAATGGCAGATGGAAATTCCAGAATTTAGGAGGGTTGCTGTCCCTCCATCATAACTACATGATTACAAGTCGAAATTTGCATCGGGATACCTCTTCAGTAGAATCCCAATTGTGTGAATAAGGTCAGAGAGCTAAAAAGCCAGACAGCATGGAAACAGATTCTTCAGCACACAGAGCCTCTACCAACTGTACATCAAGCACTTACACAAATCCTAAGTAATCCCGTTTTATTCTCTCCACATTCCCTCAACTCTTTAGCGTTTTATTTCTATGACTAATTTTGCCAACACACTAAGGACAATTTTAGCAGCCAATTAACTTAGCAGCCTGCACATCTTTGGCATATGGTGGGAATTAGGAGTGCCCAAAGGAAACCCTTGCAATCACAGGGAGAACGTTCAGACCTCATACAGACAGCACCTGAGCATAGAATTGAACCTGGAGCAGTGAACCTCTGAGGCAGCAGCAGTACTGAAAGATATGAAATCCAATTTGTATCCTTCCACAAAAGGATACTAGTACATTTTACAAATGATCCTGTTATTACAAAGGCAAATGACATTGTTGAGAAACTAATACTTTACCAATAAATTATAACAGAAAAAAACAATGCAAATATTTTCAAGGACTGTTTTATCTACAAGATAATTACTTATTTTTCTCATTCAATTCTCGCAGGTACTGGAGAAATTGTGTATGATAGCAAGGACATAGTTCTCCAATTTTGATCCCTTAGCCATTCATGGTAACAATAGGACTAAATATTAGCAGATATATTTAATGTGGCTCTCATTGGGTTTCAGGAAATCTTCTCTACATCTGTCCTGCCACGGGCAGAAATATCAGAAGATGAGCATTGTGGGATCTATTAATTTCTTTCAACACTCTAAAAATGGACTGAGAGCTACAGATGTCCCCACCATTCAAATCAAGAGCAAACATGCTGAGATGATACTTGCTGAGTGGACTGTGTGTTTTCAGTTTTCCAGAAGAACTCACTGTATTCATTAAATTCCAGCTGGCGGAAGCTACTCATCTTGTGAAAATTTACTCTGCCATCTGATTTCTCGTACTTTGGTGAAAGGTACAAATTGAAATTGAGAAGATATTGGATTCCAGAAGGAAAGCTTTACCCTGAGAGTTGCATTAAATAGCCCCAGTAATGCACAAAGGAAATTATTCCCTCAGTCCATTGGTGTCCTTTCTTTGAGAACTCATCTAATATTTTGTCAAGGGATAAAATCATTATTGATAAATTCTAGAGGTTCTGATTAATATTCTCCTGAAATATAGTCTTATCCTATGTTTTTCTTGACATTTCTTCTTGCTCTTGCACCTTTTTGTCTCTGTTAAAAGGATTTACATTGAATGTTTAATCCCAGTATACCTGTGTTCTCATTTATACCCAGACTTAAAAAGATGAAGTCAAAGTTAATATCACTGCTATTCATTCAACCTTCAAAGTGACCGAAAAAGTTGGCAAAATTCTGGTTGGATTAAGTACCAGATGGTGTAAAATTCAAAGATTCTCAGAGGTGATACCAAGAGCCTTGGCTGCAAAGTTTTAAACATTTTTACATATTCCGGTTGTGTGATGGATAAGCCAAGGTTATAAGAGCAGAAAATGCTGGAAGGTCTCAACATCAGTGAGGGGAGAAACAGAGTGGATGGTTCAGATCATGGCCCATTCATCTGAACTATAAAATTGAAATGACAAATCTATTTTACATCACAGAGAGGGGAAGATGGAGAGACTAAAAATAATGCCTGTGTTAGAGTGCAGAGCAAAGATGGCAAGGTAACATTTAGTTTAGAAATAGAAAGATTAAACCACAAACAATTTAAAACAAAACAAATTGAAACGCAGATCCAGCCATAACTGAAAAAAAAATAGGTTTAAGTGTGGTAGTGTGGATGCATGGATGTGTGGAAGATTAGGTTACACGAGAAGGAGGGTATTAATACTGTAAAATTGGAGGTTGACGCCAGGGATGTCACATTGAGAATGAGATGGAGAATTGAAATGGCAGTCAACTGAAAGCCAGGATCTTCCTTGTAGGATGTTTGGAAGTGCTCTGCAAAGCAGTCACCTTAGTGTTTTTTAATTTCTCTGGTGTGGAGACAATTGTCAAAACCAAATGAAATACACTGAATTTGGAAGAAATGGAAGCGAATTGCTGCTTCACCTGGAAGACGGTTTTGGACTGGGGTGGGTGGGAAGGGAAGGGGTTAAAATGTCAAGTGCTATATCTCTTGTGGTTGCAAGTAAAGTGGCAAGAGAAAGAGGAAGATGAACCAGAATCTCAGCCAGAGGTGTTCCCTCTGCAAAGCTGCAAGGGAAGGGTGTGAAAGATGCTTCTGATGGTGGAATCATTTCAGAGATCGTGGAAGTTATGGAGGATGGTCCATTGAATCCAGAAATTAGTGGGGTAGAAAGTAAGTTCAATGAAAATTTGATTACAGTTTAGTGGCGAAACTTTTAATTAAAAAAAATGTATATAATAAAATGTTCAGTATCACAATACTTTTTCTTACAAACAACAAACAAAAACAAAACAGTCCCTCCCTCCCCACTTCCATGCATCCAAATCTGCACACCGTCGGAGCTTACATATCTTTTAAATATATAGAATACAATTGGGGAAACCACGTTTAACTATATATAATTATTGCATTTATAGTACTTTTTCTTTTTTTTTTACTGTATCTGGGCCTCTACATGGTCCAGATATGGCTGCCAGATCTTTACTAAAGTGTCATATTTTTTCTTTAAATTATATGTGATTTTTTCCATAGGTATACCGCTGTTCATTTCCACAGTCCATTGTGGTATAAGTAGAGGGGAGTAGGACTTCCATTTTTTTCCGTTACAGCCACTTCTATTTTTATGAATGAGATTTGATATTTATTCAATTTGTTGCTTATTATCATAAAATTACTTGAAACTATTTTAAAATTAAGATTCCACTCTCACTTTACTCTATCATTGATTATGTTGCAATTTTTTAGATTATGTTCATCTTTATTACATTCTTTTTGCACTTTTAATCTCTTTTAAACTTCATGCAAAGCCATCATTATCATTTTCAACATGATAAGCCCTAAGGTGACCAAAGTTTCCTTCTAAGATTCAATTCAAATCTCTCTAGAATGCAGTTTTTGATGCATAGCATTTTCCAAAGTGTATACCAGAGCCAAATATTTTCTGCCATTCTGCTCACCTCCAACAAGGCAGAATCCCAGCAACCAGCAAAGTTGGAAGTATGGGATATAGTTGGTCTTGCTATGGTCTCCAAATCAAGGAATTTTCTCAGTTCCATTCTCTGATGTTCAGGCAGAAGTGCACTCAATGCACAAGTCACTAATGTGATCTTCTGAAGAGTGCTAGAAGATGTTCTCAGCAAATTTTTTGGATGGAGTGGGAGAGAAGGAGTGCTTGACTTTTGGTAAAATATTATTTTATTTCCTAGATAAAACTCGGGTGTTACCCAAACTCTCGAACCTTCCCTTCTTGAAACCAATCAGAGTTGGCTGACTTGCTGAGCAGTATGGGCACTTCACAATCACATACCATTTAATGGATTTTGCTCTGGGTGTGCCTACATGAGTAAAATTGGTCATGTCAATCTGGATAGCACTTATACTTAGATTTCATCAACATAGATTTCGGCTCAATCTACAAAAGAAAAGGTGGGACAGGTTTAGCAAATGTTTATCATCACATATTTTTTTCCAAAAAATGATTAGAACCCAGTCTGCAGCACATGACAAATACTTGCTCTAATTATATTTCAGTGAACAAAATTATTTCAGTAATTGACAAGACTTACTTTTTTCATTCATGAACTTTGCTTGAAAAAAGTGTAATCCAGAAACTGATTGATTTGATTACAGTGCAGCTGAAGTTAAATGATGTGTATAAATTCTATATTCCTAACGATAAAATTGATAGAATACCATTTACAATTTACAGTCAATATTTTTTAGATATATGGCTATCAATGTAGTGTTGAGTGGTCCATGTGATTGAATGAGTTACACAGCAGTCTTTATTAAAAAGAACATATTTATGCCTTTCATCAGGCCTGAGAAGTTGAGCAATATAGTAAAAAGAAACCAATAAAATTTTATCATCCAATGAAGTAAAATACTTAAATTATAAATGAAACTATACTGAGCAGCAAGAATTCAATTAATAAGGCATTGACTTTTGTTGTGTTTGGACAAATCATTTTGCAAGTACTTATTGATTAATGATATTCCCATTGTGACCATTCATTAGTCTCTTCACGGAACAGTTGCAATCCATCTGTATCTCATTTATCCTCTTCCATTTTGTTTATTTTTTGCTTCAATCTCTTCTCAGTGACCATATTCTCACCTTTATTTCGAGGTCTAAAAAGAAGTGGTCTTGGAGTTGGTTGATGCATTAATTTTAATTTTGCAAATTACCATAGTTTCAGGGCAGCAAGGTAAGTGTAGTTGTTTGCACAACACTGTTACAGCGCCAGCAATCCAGGTTTGAATCTGGCACCATCTGTAGGGAATTTGTACATATTTTCATGAGTTTCCTCCAGGTGCTTAGTTTCCTTGCATATTCCTAAGATGTTTGGGCTCAGTAGTCACATTAGGGAGGCGCAGGCTCGTGGACCGGAAGGGTCTATTACCCTGTTGTATCTCTGAATTAAAAAAAAATAATTTCATTGGAAGATTGCATATGTAATTTCATTTTTCAAAGTTGGGGTGGGGGGGAGGGGGAATAGAAAGCAAGAAACTCCAGGGTGTTTAGTTCAGAATGTCTTAAGAAAAATGTGAGACGCTGTCATTAAAAATGTTATCACACACACATGGGAAAAGTTCAAGGTAATCAGGCAGTCAACATGGTTTTGTGAAAAGGAAATTAGGTTTGGACAAATTATGAGGGTTCTTTGATGAAGTAATTCTCTATGTGCCATTGATAAAGAAAAACCAGTAGTAGATTTCCAGATGTGGTTAATAAGGCGCTGCATCAAATGATAGTGTAGAAAATAAACGGTAGCAGACTTAAGAGGCCAATTAGCCGATTCCTGCACTTAATTCATATCTTTTATGTGCACCAACTGGTAATGAGTTCAATCCAGTCCAGAGACTCAACACAATCTCAGCTGACACTCCAAACTGGTATGGCAGGAATCTGGTACTGCTAGGGTTGTCTCAGTCAATACACAAAACATGCTATTTATAGGACATTGGTGTGAATGAATGGGCTGCTCCATTCTTTTACATTATGTAATTATTTGATTTTAAATGCCCTAGAGCAGTGGTTCCCAATCTGGGGTACATGTACCCCCAGTGGTACATTTGCACTTTTCAAGGGGTACATTAGGTCTGAGAGAATAACCACTACTGTACAATACATGGCAAGGCAAATAGCGCCTTTGGAAGACTACACAAAAGAGTCTGGAAAAACAACCAACTGAAAAACCTCACAAAGATAAGCGTTGTCATACCCACGCTCCTGTTCGGCTCCGAATCATGGGTCCTCTACCGGCATCACCTACGGCTCCTAGAACGCTTCCACCAGCATTGTCTCCGCTCCATCCTCAACATTCATTGGAGCGACTTCATCACCAACATCGAAGTACTCGAGATGGCAGAGGCCGACAGCATCGAATCCACGCTACTGAAGATCCAACTCCGCTGGGTAGGTCACGTCTCCAGAATGGAGGACCATCGCCTTCCCAAGATCGTGTTATACGGCGAGCTCTCCACTGGCCATCGTGACAGAGATGCACCAAATAAGAGGTACAAGGACTGCCTAAAGAAAGCTCTTGGTGCCTGCCACATTGACCACCGCCAATGGGCTGATCTCGCCTCAAACCGTGGATCTTGGCGCCTCACAGTTCGGCAGGCAGCAACCTCCTTTGAAGAAGACCGCAGAGCCCACCTCACTGACAAAAGACAAAGGAGGAAAAACCCAACACCCAACTCCAACTAACCAATTTTCCCCTGCAACCGTGTATGCCTGTCCCGCATCGGACTTGTCAGCCACAAACGAGCCTGTAGCTGACGTGGACATTACCCCTCCATAAATCTTTGTCCGCGAAGCCAAGCCAAAGAAAGAACAATACATGGTGTTGTAATCTGCAGTCAGATTGCACAATGTCATTTTTTTTTTAATCCTTAATTTTTAGGGGTACATGGGAACATATAAAAATGCCCAAGGGGTACAGAGGAACAAAAAGGTTGGGAACCCTGCCCTAGACCATCCCAAGGATGTGAAAGGTTCTGTGATATAGTATCAGCCTTTTCACTGGATAAGGGAAGAAAATATTGCTCCTTTTTAAACTCTATGTATTTTGAAATGTTGAACCTAATTTTCATTGATGACCTCCCTCAATGGACCCAGCACCTCCTGCCATAATTTAATTGAAGCTACATGTCATTTTGTGTGCATTCTTATTTTGAAAGATCTGTGACCTTTGTTTTAATTCATCGGTAAGCAATTAGCAAAGTATAAAATGTGATGATACACCTCTAGCCTACTGCAGGGGTAATCTCTGTACTTGCAGGAAGATCACCTGAGGACAGACCACACCTAGCTGGCTGTCAATCAGCCGACCTGAACAGACCTAACTCCACCTGGCCGGCTGTCAATCAACCGCCCGGGACATAATCCTGAGCCGGCCCGTCCCGAGCCAGTCACTCAGGAGTCACTAGTACAGCTACCACTGTAGCAGAGACTTTTAACTGAATAAAGCCTGTTGTACAGCCTTTCTCGAGTTTTGTGTCTGCTTACTGCTGCAGCAGCGCATCACATAAAACAAGTTGAGGGTTGTCTGTGATTTAAATAAGCCCTGCTGGTGCATTGATTTTAGGAAAACTGAACTCGCACACATTCCTCTTTTGCATCCAGGCACACTGAGGAAGATTTCAGTAGCTCTGCAAATATGCACCTCAGTGCAAATCCTTTGGTGAGCAAACCTGTAACCTATAAAGGCAATGGCCATTCCATATTAAGAGGGGTCACAATGTTTTATAATATTCTATGCCAATTTGTGCTCACCTCTAATATCCCTCCATTTTCTCCCACACCTTTCCCTCCATCAAATCCATTTTCCCCTTTTCAAATGGCTGCCATGGAGAATGCACTTTAACAGCTCTCAAGTTCCCAGTAGACTCTTAAAGGATGTGAAAATAGTGAGCTCAGCAAACACCTGCTGCATTTGATGAGGTGGTACAGGTAAAATGGAGAAAAGCACAACAGCCATTTCTTAAAGCAAGGATGTCCGAATTTAAATTTTTAAAAATCACTTCAATCTGTCACTTGGACAAAAACCAGCCCCCATTTAGCACACAGAAAATGGGTGAAATCTAATTTCTCAATTGCTATTCTTTACAAACAGCTATTTACAATCTAAGCTGTGTTTTGTCATATTTCTGTTATGAAATGGATAGATTATTCACAAAGAAGGCCATTTGACCTATTGAGTCCATGCCAGCTTCTATCAGAACAATCCTATCAGTCCCATTATTTCTCTTCTTCTTTATCCTGCATGTTCTAATATTCTCTTCAACTCCCTTCACCCATATTAAAAGGTAATTTATAACATCTGATTAATCTGGGATGGAAAGGAAATTGGAATTATTTGGTTGATACTCACTTGATCAGAAGAAGATGTAAATGCACCCAGACAGCACTTGAGTCAAATTTGAACTCATGTCCCTGGAGCTGTTTTTCAACGATCTTGCTATCAACAGTACCTGATTTGAAGATCTGAATTCCAGATTTATCAGAATATCCTATATTATCCTGACCTCATCATGGGGTATCTTTCAATCATATGTTATGCCTTCTTCCTAGGCAGTCTTCAGCATCATGGATACTCACCTAACATTCCAGTGAAAGGGATTCTGACCGAGCAGATGAAGCCAATATGAGACCTACAGACTATATGGTATTTCTGATGTGAGTGGCTTGTGATATAAGCCACTCTTTTTTCCACTGTTTGAGCTTGGCCTATCCAGCCTCCTTTTGTGCCAGATGCCTTTCCAGATGTTTCCTCACCTTGGATCGTGGAATCCAATAAATTAGCACATCATATTTTTTCAAGGGGTTTCCAAAGTACCTGATCTCGTGATCTGGTGGTCACTCATGCAAGGTACATCAATGTGATCAGAGCCAAGATACTGGGGATGTTAAATTGGGAGAGAATGCTGACATTGCCAATTGATTTGGAAGCATTTGCAGAAACAGTAATAGTAGGACATTTTTAAAGCTTGAGGTGCTTACTAGTAGATACCTTCTTCTTTGGCTTGGCTTCGCAGACGAAGATTTATGGAGGGGGTAAAAAGTCCACGTCAGCTGCAGGCTCGTTTGTGGCTGACAAGTCTGATGCGGGACAGGCAGACACGGTTGCAGCGGCTGCAGGGGAAAATTGGTGGGTTGGGGTTGGGTGTTGGGTTTTTCCTCCTTTGCCTTTTGTCAATGAGGTGGGCTCTGCGGTCTTCTTCAAAGGAGGTTGCTGCCCGCCGAACTGTGAGGCGCCAAGCTGCACGGTTTGAGGCGATATCAGCCCACTGGCGGTGGTCAATGTGGCAGGCACCAAGAGATTTCTTTAGGCAGTCCTTGTACCTTTTCTTTGGTGCACCTCTGTCACGGTGGCCAGTGAAGAGCTCACCATATAACACGATCTTGGGAAGGCGATGGTCCTCCATTCTGGAGACGTGACCCACCCAGCGCAGCTGGATCTTCAGCAGCGTGGACTCGATGCTGTCGACCTCTGCCATCTCGAGTACTTCGACGTTAGGGATGAAAGCGCTCCAATGGATGTTGAGGATGGAGCGGAGACAACGCTGGTGGAAGCGTTCTAGGAGCCATAGGGGATGCCGGTATACCTATTCAACTGGGAAAACATCAGTGGGTCAGGCAGCCAAAGGTAGTGGATGTAGATTTTGTCATTGTTGTTTTCCATCACCGAAAGACACCTCCTCTTGGGATATGTGAATGGCCTACATTGACTTGGGCTTCATTATTGATCTTGATTCCGGGAAGATGATATTGAATGGCAGGGACTGTGGTGAAACTCATTCTCAGCATTGTTCCATTCCAATGGGGAACTCATTGGAAATAAGGTGAAGTAATGCATTGAGAGAGATAAAGAAAAGTGTTGATGCAGTTTTGTAGTACTGCCACTGTCCCTGTTGGCGATGATCGTAGATTCTCTATGCTGAATAAGCAATTTTTTTTTAATTTGAGAGGGATCTTAAACCTTTCTCAGTTGCTGTGAAAGGCTAGCGTGAGATCGAAAAATACCACACAGAATGATTGATGTTGTTCTCGATTTTCCTTCTGGCACATGAAAAATGTGTTTTGCAATTACTTCAATTAGTCTAGCAACCCCACCCATTTTGGAGGATTTGTTACATGGTGAATTTTATATCTTTCTACCTCATGATGATAGAATTTTCATTGTCATGCTGGAAGAGTCACTTTGGCCATGAAGAGAAGGATTCTTTCAATGACATTCCCAGTGTAGATTAGTGTTTTATCCTGGCATGCTCATCGGGTATCTTATATTTGCTATCAATCTATCCAAACATTATTGCTACAAAAGTTACTGTTGTAAATGTCACATTTTGTCAGGAAATATACATGCCATTCAGTCCTTGGAGCCAGTGCAGAGGGCTCTTAATAATGTCTATTAAAACCATAAAGATCATGTAACTAAAGCTCTTTTGATCTGAGAGATATTTTCAAATCTTAAATTAAACACCTGGAATGAGGGCAAATAGAATTTAATAAGTTCACGGTCAATTCAATGCAACATTTCATTTCTGGCTCACAATGACGTTTTGTTTCTAATGCTTGGCTATAGGTACTGAAATTCTGAAAAGACTTTTATTTTGTTCCCTCAGTGAGGTTTAATGCAACAGAAATAGAAAGCTGGTGAGCTAATATATACAACATTAACAATTTATAAGCAATAAAAAAAATACTGCAGTGTAACATCAGTTTAAAGGTCTAGGGAGACTGTGTGTCGAAAAATCAATTACAATGTAACTTATTTTATTTCCAAATGACTTCAACAATCAAACAAATGTATTTTATTAAAATTTCAAGCAGAAGGCAAATTCAAAATGCCACTAAAATGACTGCACAGGATTTATTTCAGATCCCTAGTCAAGTACAGGAACATAATCTGCCATGTGATCCTCTGTATAACAGGGAAACTTCAAAAGGTAAGTCATAATGAAGTTTGGTAGGACATTTTCAGAATGCTTTCAAGCTGTATTTCTTAAGTAATGCTTCATTGGACTGAATTAATGAGTTTAATAAACTTCACTTGAAAAATATGCTGGCGATCAGAAACGTCAATATTTCCTAATTAGTTCTCTAAGCTCAAAAGAATCTTGTTTCCTTCTTGAAATCCAGACTTTTAAGGCAAAAGTTATCATCTGCATGAGAATGGAAGCTATAATTGAAGCATCTTAGAAGCAGTTTACTACATCACCAATAATGATAATCAAATACCTCTTTTACACCGTGATCCCAGTTAATTGGCGTGTGAACGATCCATCTTTAAAGCCAGCTCGGGTCATTCACACTGAACCAAGAAAAGCCAGGTCAGTGCACCCTTTAAGTCCTTTTTCCACTGGCATCCTGTGCAGTGTCCTGGGATAGGAAACCATTTGTGCTGTTTCCACTAGGTCACCTTTAACAGGGACGCTGACTGCTTTGTCACAGAATTCAACTCATCCCCGGGGATCAGAGAATAGAATGGATGGAAGTTGTCATTTTCCCATGGGTTTCATCAGCATGCCAGCGTCAGCTGATGCTGGGGATATGAATAGGGGTAGAGGCTGTCAATCCCTGGCATGATTTGACCCTGGTGTGCTGATTTTTTTCCTTTTCCACTGGGTCCTTAACCACTTAATTCCCCACTAATTCCTGCGACAAGGTGCCAGTGGAAGATGGGCTTTAGACAGGAGCCGATGTGCTTTGCATTAGCTCTGATGCTACCTACTTTTTGGTGAGTAATACACAGGATGAAAATGAACCCCACCCCCCACCACCCCCCCCCCCCCATCCTGCATTTGTTGCGTTTACACAGATAAGTGAGGTGGTTAAAAGATTATTAATTCCTGTCTTTTAACAGCTGTGTAAAAGTGGTAAAGGTCTAACTCACTGTTCTAACCACATATACATCATTTCATAAAACCATAGAACATTTGAACACTACACCACTGAAAGCAGGCCATTTGGCCCTTCTAGTCTGTGCCAAATTATTATTCTGCTTGTCCATTTACCTGCTCTCAGTCCGTAACCCTCCAGTCCCCTCCCATCCATGTGTCTATCCAATTTATTCTTAAATTTACCATGTCAGATGGCAGCTCATTCCACACCACCACCACTCTCTGAGTGAAGAAGTTCTCCTTAATTTTCCACCTAAACCTTTCCTCTTTCACCCTAAAGCCATGTCCTCTCATATTTATCTCTCCTAATCTAAGTGGAAAGAGTCTGCTCACATTTAATCTGTCTATATCCTTTATGGGGTAAGCCTCTATCAAATCTCCCCTCATTCTTCTATGCTACAAGGAATAAAGTCCTAACCTGTTTAATCTTTCCCTGTAACTCAACTCCTGAAGACATGGCAAAATCCTAGTAAATCTTCTCTACACTCTTTCAATCTGACTGATATCCTTCCTGTAGTTAGGCAACCAGAACTGCACACAATACTCCAACTTTGGCCTCACCAATGTCTTAAACAACCTCACCATAACATCCCAACTCCTATACTCAATACTTTGAATTATGAAGGCCAAGATGCCAAAACCCTGTCCTCCTGTGATGCCACTTTCAGGGAATTATGTATCTGTATTTCCAGACTCCTTTGTTCTTCCGCACTGCCAGTGCCATACCATTTACTGTACATGTCCTACTCTATTTGTCCTTCCAAAATGCATTCCATTTTCCAATTTCTGACCCTTTTTTTCCAGTTGGTCCAGATCCCTTGCAAGCTTTGAAAGCCTTCTTCGCTCTCCACAACGCATCAAATTTTAGTGTCATCGGCAAACTTGCTGATCAAATTTACCGCATTATCATGCAGAACATTGATATAGTCAGCAAACAACAATGGTCCCAGCACCAATCCCTGAGGCCCACCACAGGCCTCCAGTATGAGAAGCAATCATCCACCACCACTCTCTGTCTTCTCCCATTCAGCCAATTTCAAATCCAGTTTACAACCTCTCCATGGATACCTTGTATCTGAACCTTCTGAGCTAACCTCAAAGTGAGACCTTGATAAAGGCATTACTAAAGTCCACATAGACAACATTCACAGCCTTTTCTTCATCTCAAAAAACTCTATAAGATTCATTAAACAAGACCTACCACGCACAAAGCCATGTTGACTATCCTTAATCAGCCCTTGGCTGTCCAAATACTTTAAAATCCTATCTCTTAGAACACCCTCCAATAATTTACCTACTACTGATGTCAGGCTCACTGGTCTGTAATTTCCTGATTTACTTTTGGAACTGTTCGTTAAACAACAGAATAACAAGAGCTACCCTCCTATCCTCTGGCACCTCATCTGTGGCTAAGGTAATTTTAAATATTTCTGCCAGGGTCCCTTCAATTTCTTCACTAGTCTCCCTCAAAGTCTGAGGGAATATCATGTCAGACCAATGGGATTTTTCTACCTTTATTTGCTGTAAGGCAGCAGGCAACTCCTCTTCTTTAATCTCTGTATGTCCCACACCACTATTGCTTGTTTCCCTTCCTTCCTTATACACTACGCCAGTTTCCTGAGTAAATGCTGATGCAAAAAAAAACTTATTAAGATTGCTCCATCTCGTGAGGTTCCACACATAGACAACCACTCTAATCTTCCAGGGGACCAATTTTGCCCTTTACTATCCTTTTACTCTTAACATACTTGTAGAAACTCTTCATGTTTTCCATCACATTATGTGCCAAAGCAACCTCATGTCTTCTTATTGCCTTCCTGATTTCCTCCTTAAGTATTTTCTTACATTTTCTATACTCTTCTAGTACTCATTTGCTCCTTGTTGTCTATACCTGCTATACGCCTCTCTCTTCTTTTTAACCAGATCGCTATTATCCTTGAAAAGTTCCCTATGCCTGTTAATTTTGCCTTTAATCCTGACAGGAACATGCAAACTCTGCGCTCTCAAAATTTCACCTTTGAAGGCTTCCACTTACTGAACGCATCCTTGCCAGAAAATACCTATCCCAATCCACTCTTCCTAGATCCTTTCTCATTTCCACAAAGTTAGCCTTTAGAATTATAGAACCATAGAACACTACAGCGCAGAAAATAGGTTACTTGGCCATTCTAGTCTGTGCTAACTGTAATTCCACTAGTCCCATTGACCTGCTTCCATTCAACAACCCTCCAAACCTCTCCTATCGTTGAATTTATTCAATTTATTCTTAAAACTTATGATCAAGCTGGCATTCACCACTTTAGATGGCAGCTCATTCCATACTCCCACCACTCTCTAAGTGAAGAACTTTCCCCTAATGTTCCCCCTAAACCTTTCCCCTTTCATCTTAAAAACTATGACCTCTGGTATTTATCTCTACCAATCTAAATGGAAAAAGCCTTCTTGCATTCTATACCTCTCATAAAATTGTAAACTTCTATCAAATCTCCCCTCATTCTTCTTTGCTCCAAGGAATAAAGTCCTCATCTGTTTAATCTTTCCCTGTAATTCAACTCTTGAAGACTTGGCAACATACTAGCAAAACTTCTCTGCACTTTTTTAAAGTTATTGATATCCTTACTGTAGTTAGGTGACCAGAACTGTCCACAATATTCCAAATTTGGGCTCACTAATGTCTTAAACAATTTCAACATAACATCCTAACTTTTATACTCAATTCTTCAATTTATAAAGGCTAAGATGCCAAAAGCTTTCTTTACAACCCTGTCCACCTGCAATGCCACCTAAAGAGAACAATGTATTTGCATTCCCATATCTCTTTGTTCCTTCATACTCCTCAGTTCCCTAACATTTACTGTGTATGTCCTACCTTGGTTTTTCCTTCCAAAATGCAACACCTCACACTTGTCTGCATTAAACTCCATCTGCCATTTTGTGGCCCATTCTCTCAGTTGATCCAGATGCCTCTACAAGCTTTGAAAATTTTCCTTCTTGTCCACAATGCCTCCTATCTTTATGTCATCAGCAAACTTTGTGATCCAATTTACCACATTATGATCCAGATCATTGATATAGGCAACAAACAATAATGGTCCCAGTACTGATCCCTGAGGCATACCACTAGTCACAGGCCTCCAGTCTGAGAAGCAACCATCCACTATCACTCTCTTTTCTCCTACACAGCCAAATTCAAATCTAGTTTACATCCTCTCCATGAATACCTTGTGTCTTAACTTTCTGAACTAACCTCCCATGTGGGACCTTGTCAAAGGCTTTACTGAAGTTCATGTAGACAATATCCACAGCTTTTCCTTCATCTTCCTTCTTGGCAACCTCCTCAAAAGAAACTCTACAAGATTCATTAAACACGACCTACCATGCATAAAGCCATGCTGACTGTCCTTAATCAGCCCATGCCTGTCCAAATACATAAATCCTATCTCTTAGAACTCCATTCCATAATTTACCTACTACTGATGTCAGGCTCACCAGCCTATAATTACCTGGTTTATTTTTGGAGCCTTTTTTAAACAATGGGACCACATGAACTACCCTCCAATCCTCTGGCACCTCACCTGTGTTGAAGGACATTTTGAATATATCTGCCAGGGCCCCTGCAATTTCTACACTAATCAAGAGTTCCGGCAAATTGAGCAGGAGTTGCGGTGAGTACAAGCCTTTGATTTCTGTCTATTCATGTAGTCTTTCCATGACCTTTATCCTCCTCCACTTCACTATCTGCTCTAACACTCTGGTTCCCATCCCCCTGCCAATCTAGTTTAAACCCCCTGGAGCAGCATTAGCAAATTTACCCGCAAGAATGTTAGTCCCCCTCCAGTTCAAGTGGAAACCATTCTGCCGGAACAGGTCCCACCTTCCCTAAAACAAAGCCCAATTGGCCAGAAACATGAAGCCCTCCCTCCTGCATCATCTCTTTAGTCACATATTTAGCTGCATTAATTTCCTATTTCTAACCTTACTAGCATGTGGCATGGGTAATACTCCTGAGATCGCAACCCTGCAGGTCTTGTCTTTCAACTTTGCACCTAAACTCTCTTTGCAGGACCTCCTCATCCTTCCTAGATATGAAATTGGTCCCTACATGGACAACAACCTCTGGCTACTCACCCTCCCTCCTGAGAATATCAAGAACTTGATCTGAGATATTGCAGAAACCTGGCACCAGAGAGGCAACAGACCACCCAGGATTCTCAATCTCTCCCACAGAATCTCTTATCTGTCCCCCTAACTATCAAATCTCCATATCACTACTGCTCTTCTCATTTCCCTTTCCTTTCTCAGCTGAGGATCCAAACTCAGTGCCAGAGATGTGCCCACTACAACTTATCCCTATTAGGCCATTCCCCATCTACAGTATCCAAAACAGTATACTTGTTGTTGATGGAATCGCCACAGGGTTGCTCTGCTCTCTGTCCATTCCTCTTCCCTCTCCTGACAGTCACCCAACTACCTGCCTTGTGAATTTTGGGGGGTGGCTGTCTCCCTGAAACTCTTCTCTATTATCCTCTCTCCCTCTCGAATGATCTGGAGTTCATCCAGCTCCAGCTCCAATTCCCTAACTCGGTTTGTCAGGAGCTGCAGCTGGATGCACCTTTTGCAGGTGTAGTCATCAGGGACAATTGTGCTGATCCAAATTTCCCACATCTTGCAATCGAAGCATTCCACCGCCCTAGCTGACTCCATTACCTACTCCTGATTTAATTAAAGGATTAAATTACCTCACTTGGCCTTATCACACTGGAAGCAAGCTCCTCCTCAGCCTCCACTTGCCGAAGTCTCTCAAGCCAAAGCCTCAAAGCTCCACTCCTGAGTCTCAAAGCTCCACTTCTTTTGTTCTTAGCCAGATGAAGTAGATGCTGCTACATGTAATTTTGATTTTTCTTCAACAGTTTAAGTAATGAAATATTTGCATTCAGAAGTTGCAGATAAGTGACACTGATGTGTGAGTACCCACCAATAAGCGACACTGATGTGTGAGTACCCACCAATAAGCGACACTGATGTGTGAGTACCCACCAATAAGCGACACTGATGTGTGAGTACCCACCAATAAGCGACACTGATGTGTGAGTACCCACCAATAAGCCATATCTATAGATATCTTTCAAAAATTTATTTAGTGAAACAGTTTTGTTGAACAAGTTGAATTGCAAAATCATAATAAGTTATACAAGGTGGTGGATGATTCTTCACTTGAATGAATTGATTCATCAAAAAGAATATTGCAATGAACCAAAATTTGTTTGTACAGCCTCATTGGACAAGAACAGGATAAACAATGAGCATTTCCGATTTTGATTCTTGGCCCTTCTTTAAATCTCTTGAAATACTTTCCCTTTATGTAATGAACTCCAAGTTCCTAAGAAATCAGTGCATAATAAATCCATAAGTTTGAATTGATCAAATAATTCCCATCTATCTAGCTTCATATTGAACTCATTAGCCTTTTAATCTCAAAGAACTGTGGGGTTTTGGTCTCAGCCATGTCAAACAGTTGGAATCAGATCATTTTCAAGACAGAGCTGAATTTCAATTATTCAAAATCAGGAATAAGAGTTTGCAAAAACTGGCCTTCATTCCTGCTGGGTAAATTGGAATTGCCACTGATGAGTACCCCAGAATGCTGACATTAAATATCTGACCTTCTGGGAAAATAATGCAATGTTTATGTTACTGGATGAGACTAGACAATCTGTTTTTGTTGCAGTTATCTTGGAATCAGAATACCAAGAATAATACCTTTAAAATAACACCATGGGACCATTGACAGCCATCTGAGATAGCAGACAAAACTTCCTCTGGGCTTAACAGTAACTACCTAGGGTAGCTACTATCAAGGCAAAGAAACATTGAAAACATCACTATCAAGCCATTCCTTTCACCATAGAATTGTTCCATTTGCAGTGGTGATGTTGTTTCTTGTTATCCCATCTCACAAGTAGCCCTGGCACTGTGCTTCCATGTATAATCTTGAGGAATAAAATCTTCCCCAATTATTCATGTTTTTATAGCTCAGCATACAGAATAATGTCACTTTAACATGTGTTAGTCATCTTTCAAACACTGACCTCTTGTAAAAGTTTGTACTTTGCATAATAAAGTATTTTAATTTAGATTCACTTTCAGCATGAGTGATGTTTTGTTTTATAAATGATGATCTGTGCATAGCATTTCTTGCCAAACCTTGTTCAACTAGGACAATTATAAATTTAATTTAAAATGAAAATTTGTTTTCATGAAATCCATTAAATACAAAAGTCTCTGAAGATTTGGTTATAGAGTGGTAGTACATTGTTGACAGGACACACCTCCGCTCAAGGATATTGCTCTGACCTTTCAGATAGAAGGTTGAGGATTCAAATCCCATTCCAAATGTGTGATCATACTGGAGAGAGTCCTACATTGTGGGAACTGCTGTCTTCATGGGATCTCTGTTGAACATTAAAGAAACAACGATCCTGCTCAATGTATTGGCTTAAACTCCCTGGAGTTTAACAGAGAGAGAGAGAGATGTTCTCATTAAGATAAGCACAATTCTGAGATGGATTCCTTATTTAAGAATCTAGAACTTAGGAAAACAGTTCCAGCTTAAAGTAGGAGATCCAGGATTATGAAGAGGTAAAGGTTCTCTAAACAGGGTGTACTGAATCAGTGACTACTTCACTATTGGCTATATTCATGAGCAAGATGGACAGAATACGTTCATTATTATCATACAATTGTAAAGTAAAACTAGATCAAACAGCATTCTTGGGACCTCAGCGTAAAAGGCATTGCACAACATATTTACAAGTGATTTACAGTGTATGCATTACATATATAAAAATAAATAAATATTATTAAATAATAGTTAGAGTTGCATAGGGATTATTCAACAGTCTCACTGCCTGAGGGAAGATGCTGCTTCTCAGCCTAGTCGTTCTGGCTCATTCGCAATGGGGGTAGCTGAAAGATGTTGTGTGCACGGTGGTAGGGATCTTTAATGATTTTGCGAGCCCTCTTCAGACAATGATCCTGGTAGATCACATCAGTGGAGGGGAGGGAGACCTGGTGAGTCTCTCTGCCCCTCTTATAGTCCTGTGGAGTGGCTTCCGATCCATTCCTCTGTAGCAACCATACCGCACTGTGACGCAACCAGCCAGGACGCTCTCGATAGAGCTCCTGTAAAAGGTTGACAGAATAGTGGCCGGTAGCCTTGCCCGCTTCAGTCATCTCAGGAAGTGCAGTTACTGTTGTGCTTTCCTGACCTGTGAAGAGATGTGTCCACAATAGATCACTATTTAAGTGGACTCCAACAAACTTGGTGTTCTCTACTCTCTCCCCTACTGAGTTATTGATGTATAGTGGAGGGTGGTTGCCCTCGTCATCCTGAAATCCACGTTTATCTCCTTTGTCTTATCCACATTGAGATTCAAGTTGTTATTCTCACACCATATCATGAGATTTTTCACCTCTTCTCTGTAGTGCAACTTATTATTGTTGCTGTTAAGGGGAAAATATAAGGATCAGATAGGCAAGTGATTTAAGATTAGGTGTGACCTTACCCAATTACTTCTATTCCTTATGTTCTGTTATTTATTTAAAGATCCTGAATGTGGAAAACAATATGTGAACTGTGGAAGAAGGATTTGTGCTAAATAACTCTCAAGGAATTACCTCTGAATTTCATTTCTTTTCAAGGCAACAGAACCAAATTTCAGAATGAATGGTTAAACATTTTTAACATGAGTGTTTAGGGTGAAATGTTTTCTTAAGCCTCATATTTTTGTCAAGATGTGCTTTGTTCATATTAATTACAGAGCTAAGGTTGTAATTGCTGAGGTTGAATACGGGGACAGTAGGATTCTGAGCAACTGGGGAGCACTCATTCCCCAACATTGATGACTGCCTTGGTGCTGCCTCATGCACCTGTGATGAGCTTGTGAACTTTCATTCCAGCCTCAAATTTGCTTGGTCCATCTCTGGCAACACTATCCCCTTTCTTGTTCTCACTTTCTCCATCTTGCTCTGTCTGCCGCAATTAGAGATCTCCCAGGAGCCAACCATTTCAATTTTGCACTCCACTCCCGCAGCAACATTTCCGTTCATGGACTCATGTACTGCCAAGCCAAGACCACCCATAAATTCGAGAAGCAACACCTAATGTTTAGTCTGGTCACTCGCCAACTGGATGGCATTCACATCGACTTCTCTGGTTTCTGCTAGGCCACTCTCTGTTTTCCCTCTCTTCCCCCTCCCTCTATCTCTTTTCCTCCAGTTCCCCATCCTGTCCCTCTCTATTCACAAAGCTATCCCCCCTCCCCATTTTCTTGTACCCTTCCTCCCTCATCCACCTATTACCTCTTGCCTGTGGACCTGTGCTCCTCCCCTACCCCTCTCCCCCACCATTTTAATTAGGTGCCTGTCTACATTTTGCTCATACCTTGATGAAAGGCTCAAGCCTGATAGGTTGGTTATATATCTTTATCTTTGCTAAGTAATGTACACTGTTTGACCTGCTGTCTGTCTCCAGCATTGTGTTTGTATTTCATGCCCTAGCAGCCTGGTTTTCCTGTAGTTCCTGTTGCGCTAAATTTCCCAGTTGGATTTAGGAAGTTGATTAGAAATCACCTCAATATACACATTTTAAATTTTAGTCAAAATAACATCACTGATGAGAACTTGCATTGTTCACTTCCCGCATCCATTTTTCATTTTCTTCACACATCTCATGCTCTTGTTAATTCTGGGTACAGAGGTGAGCAAGACCAGTATTAAGAATCTCAGTGACTGACAGTAGGCATATGGCAATTTGATTTCAGTGGCTGGCAGGCAGGCCTAAACTGCTCTTCTTCTGCAAGGTTGGTAGTAGCAGGATCTCCAACCACTACTTCCCTTGTGCAAGGTTCTGGGATGGTGTACTTCCCATGGTCTCAGGAGCTGTTGGAGACTGTCATCAAATATAAAGCCAAAACAACTGAGCAGGGCATCCCACTGGTGTGAGGAGTTGTTTGAGGGTCCAAATGAAACACAACATTTTAAGCATAAAATTATTTTGCATCTGTGTCTAGATACATTGTTGGACTAGGGAAGATGGGTAGGTGGCTGGTGGCTCCAAGTGTCCTTCTCACCTTCCCTGGAGACACAGCATTCATCTGACTGAAATGGGATGTTCCCCAAAACAATGCATCATTATACAGTATGTACTTTCACATGCTCATCCCAAGGTGACCCTACCGAACCTTCAGTCTCTCACTGGCATGTTGATGAACAGTAAAACCAATATTGTGCTTGGAAAAATGCCACCTTTCTTCAAAATTCTGCAACTTTCCAACACCTGCAGCCCTCTATGATTTCTCCACCAAATCAGTGCCAGATGCCAGATGCTACGTCAGCCTGTGTCGTGCCTCTATGTGGAAGAAGCTGCATTGATTAGAGAGACAGGTACCAATTCCTTTGTGTATGCAACCTGCCAGTTATACATTGCCAAATGAATTTTGCTACTTTTTTTTAATCACTGTGGATTTGAGCATTATTGATACACTGGCTACAAATAATATAAAAAATCTACAGTTTATTTTGGAAAATTGCAGGCGGCAGATGTGAGCTTATGGTAACTCACTGATGTGCTGGCAGAATCTGCAGCTTGACTTTATTAACTGTCTTTTTTTCTTTAATCTCATCAAATTTAATTGACTCGTCGGATTTTTTTTTACAGAGCAAATTTCCCAGGTTGTTTCTAACAACGAGCCGGTAAGAATGCATGTGGATGTATGGTTACTGTAAATTTATGACATTCTGGATTATTGAATCCCTGCATTCATTGCTAGCATCTTTCATAACTGCACAATGGTTTGGAGTGATTCCCCAAAAGGAAGTACTGGAAACTACCAGGAGGAGTCCTTGATGGTGAGACACTGCTCATAGGATGTTTCTTCCAGAACATGGAAAGTGCAGCAATGGAGGGTTGTGGGGCAGGTTGTGAGAAATGTGACAGCTTACCAAAAGGAGAGGCAATTGGCAAAGTAACACTCCTTGGTGGAACAGCCAAACAAAGCATTGAAACATCCTGAATGTTGTGGAACATTTGAAGATATTCAGAAATGTTTAAGCACTTAAAAATTTAAATTAACAAGCCATTTGAGGTTTCATTAAAAGATTTTGAAAGGTGTTTTTTTTTAACCATCTAAGTATTTAATAAAGACCCTTACATGACACTCTTGCAGACATTCCTTTCCACAGATACCAAGTGAAAATTGCCAATGCAAAATCTTTGCAACTGGCACAGATTTCAGCAGAGATAGTAGGATGCTGGAAATTTATTTATGGAGTCAAGTTATATGGATGGAATGCAACCTTACAGCTCCATCAACTGGCTCAGTCTTGACCTCTGACAGTATTATGTGCAGAGTTTTCCTAGTCTGTGACCAAGTGGGTTTCCTCCTACATGTCTAAGATGTGTCGATTGGTGAACTGGCTACTGTATGTTATCCTGAATGTAAAAGAAGCAGGGAGGAGTTACTGGGCATGTGAGAGACAATAAGTGACTGGGAAATAAGTGGGATTGATGCGCATCGGCAGAGATTCAACAGGGCAATAACAGGTCACTATTTATTGATGAAGCTTTTTAGTTTAGATTGATTAATTAATTAAATTTAAATTCCTAAGTTGCCTGGTCAGACTCACACTCAGGTCTCCAATTAGTTACCCCAGGGCTCTGGATTATTAGTCTAACAGTTTAAATAACATGTTATTACTTCCTGCGTGTGGTGTAGCAACACATCCAAGTACCTCACAGCCCATGTGAAATGCTCAGGAAGAGTGGTTCCATTACTTTACATCACCTACTCTCAACCCAAGGCCTGAATTGCTTTCTGTGGAGATCAAATTTGTCTTTGGAGCTTTCTATTGAACCTACTTTCACTACCTTTTCGGACATTTTATTTCAGCTCACAGCAGCTGAACATTTAAAAATAGCCTCGTCATCCTGGCAAGAATGGCAATCACTTCAAAACTATCACTCCCGTGCTGTCTATAAAGAGATTGTACGTTCTCCCCATGTCTGCGTGGGTTTTCCCCAGGGCTCCAGCTTCCTCCCACCCATCAAAATGTACCAGGGGTGTAGGTCAATTGGGGGTAATTGGACAGCACAGGGTCTTGGGCCGAAATGGCCTGTTACTGTGCTGTACGTCTGCATTTTAAAAAACAAAACTAAATATGAAAATGTAAATTTAAAACTTTATTCTTGGTTGCTGAATATCCTGCCAACAGAGAGAGCTTCTCCCTGTCATACATCTTTCTCTTGTTGAAGTGTGGAGCCCAGAACTGAACATATTTCTCCGGTTAATGTCAAACTGGTGATTTATAAAGGTCGAGTATAACTTCCTTGTTTTTGTAGTTTTTGAGACTCTTTCATAAATCAAGGAAACCATATGCTTTATGTTACATCCTTATTAATTTCCCCTACTATTTTGAAAGACTTGAATGTGTACCCTTTGTACTTTCTGTTCCTGCATTATGAAGATTGTATAATTTACTTTCTATCTCTTCTGTTTGGACGAAGATTCACAATTTTTCTCTTTCTACATTAAATTGCATCTGAAATGGCTCTACCCACTCAGCCAGTTTGAATTTGTTGTCCTGTGAAGTCTGCTACTATTCTTCTATCTTTGCAAGGTCTGTGTCATCTGTAAACTTAAAGTACTCAATAAGCCCAAATCCAGGCCATTAATAAATATATATATCAAAAAGAGTAATGGCTTTGGAACAAATATTTAGCATGCATGCCCCTCAAGTCTGAAAATAAATCAAACAATTTTTAATTTTCTTTACTTTCTCTATCAGAGCCAAGTCACACCATCTTCCCTTTTTGCTCATGAGATTCAACTTTGTTAACAAGATATTAAATAGAAGTGTATCAATAGTTTTTTGGAAAATTTACATTCCAACTGCTCTGTGAAGTATCATATTTTGCATCACTGGGGCTCAGGTTGACCACATAGGAAATTGCACTGTTGTAGATACAATAAAACCACTGGTTTACGGAATTCAAGCAACTGGCAAAAAAAAAAGCAAAATAAAATTTTTAAAAATTAAAATAAATAAGAATAAAATGATAGGTAAAATGCATAAGTTGAAAATGGTAAAAGTAAATGTTCCATGAAGTAACACATAAACCTTTGGTGAAGATGGGAACAAATATTTAACCAATGGAGTACCTTGGTCATGCTTTGCTCATAGCAGCTGTTTGAATAAAGTGAAATAGCAATGGTGTCGCCCAGGATGAAGAGCTGCTTGATGCTGCTCGCCATTAGGGTAGCTTTCTTAAAGTGTTTCCTTATTCCTGCTTGGTAAGATTTGCCCTGATCAGAAGCTTTATCTGTAAACTTGGGTGGCAGGTGTGGGGAAAAATTGGGGGACCAGAGGTGGAGAGGATGAGCAAATTTAAGTTCTTGGGAGTCAATATCTTGGAGGATCTTTCCTGGAGCCAACACACTAATGGCATTATGAAGAAAACATGTCAGTGTCTTTACTTCCTCAGGAGTTTGCAGAAGTTTGGTGTGACACCAGAAATCTTGTCAAATACCTACAGATGTGTGGTGGAAAGTGTGCTGACTGACCACATCACATTCTGGTATGGGGACACTAATACCCCTGAGCGTAAAGACCAGCAAAAAGTAGTTGACATAGCCCAAACTCCTTCCTACCATCAAGAACATCTTTGGGGAACACTGCCATTGGAGAGCAGCAACATCATCAAGGATCCACACCACACAGAGCATGCTCTGTTCTCACTGCTACCATCAGGAAAGATGTATAGGTGTCACAATACATGCACCACCAGGTTCAGGAACAGGAGCTAATCCCCCCACCTCTATCAGACTCCTCAGCAACAAACTCAATCAGGGATCCTTACTTTTGCATTATTGTTTTTTTCCCCTCCTCTTTATATTGCACAGTTTGTTAACATTCATTATCTGTTTACAGTTCTTTATTTGTTTACATGTGTTCATTGTGTACAGTTTTTTTTTGCACTACCAATAAGTGGTAAATCTGTCTGGCCTGCAGGAAAAAGAATCTTAGTGTTGTATGACATGTCATCTACGTATTCTGACAATAAATCTGAAATCTGACAAATTATCTATATTTTTGGTTTTTCTGTGGTTCCATGGAGGGGGAGGAACCTGCAGATCCAGTGACGGTTAAATGTTTTCAAAGAATGTCACAGAAAATAAAGTAAAATATTTTAAGGTTCACATATTCATGCAAGTGAATTTTGTTCAGTGTTAAACAGTATAGTATTTTTGTCTTATAAACTGTTTATTCTTAAAATAGATGTATTAGTCAGGCATTGTAAAATTAAGTCTCAAGGAACAGGAAAATACAATTATCTGGCATTTATCAATCCCCATAGATGACGGATACGAGTTTTTTTTTAATGGTACCTTGGATTAGTAGAGAATAAATTAATCAGAAGATATATTTTTATTCATTGCAATTTTAAAATATGTTTCCTAATTAGGGAACAGCTAGCACTGGGCTGAGCTGATACAACCTTTCAGAAGAACCACATTGATTGTTGGAGAACAACGGGATACAATGACATCAGTACTACCAGATGAACATACTTGTATGAATTCCTTTCAGAGATTTTAATGGCAATAATAAATGATTTTAAAATAAACCAGATTGACACCCCTGCTAAAAGAGAAAAGGTAACATTTTACTTGAACATCAAATTATTTTAAATAAAGCACTATCGGGCAATAAGAAATATTTTGTGGTTCAGATGGTGTTCTCAGGAAGTGTTCCAGACCTAAGGTGCTATCTGCTTTCTTTTTCATCAGATGCTGCTTCCCTCTGACTGTTTTTTGTTCTTAATTTATTCCAGAAATGGTTGATCAAGATGGATTTCAGTTTCAGTCAGGGTCATTCGTAAAATCTTGAGGTCCATCATTGGTACAGAATTTTCGCAGGATATAATCAATGTTAGGCTGTTCAGTATTAATTATTCTTTCTTGGCAGCATTTGGGTAACATAGTAGGAACCTTCTTCCTGAAAATTTGTTGCTTGTGTGGTGAAGGTACATGCACAATTTTATTCAGTAAAGAGTTCTATGATATTCACACAGGGATCATAAAACAATGAAGATACAATGTTCAAAGTGAGGGGAGGAAAATTTAAGGGAGATGTCAGGGGTAAGTTTTTTTTACACAGAGAGTAGTCGGTGCCTGGAATGCATTGCTGGGGTGGTGGTGAAAGTTGGTAGAATAGGACATTCGGCAATGGATGCAAAGTTTCAGTTGGTTGAGCAGCATCAGTTAGAGAAAGTAATGGTGGATGTTTCGAGTCAAAACCTAACTAAATGTAGTGGGGATGCTACAAGCTAAAGAGGGCAGGTAAGAGGAGTGGAACAGGAGCCCCAAGTGGGATAGATGAACCAGGTGGAGGTGAAACATGACAGGCAGAGGCAGAGGATTGGCATACGTCAGGCAAATGGAGAGAGAGGAAAGAAAAACAAGGGCAAAGGCTGCCTGTACTGCAATCTGTTAAGTGGGTTTGCCGGCAGAGCATATATGCTCTGCAAATGGTTCCAAGTCTGTTTTTAGTCTCACTGATGTAGAGGAGATGCATGTGAATCCTTACCCCAAGTTTTGGGATGCTGGGTGGTGGTGAGGGAGTATGTAAAAATGTTGCAGCCTACAGTGGCAGGGGAAGTATCAGGGGTCATGGAGAGTTGGGTGTGGAGGGATGAGTAGACAAGGAAATCACAGAGAGAGTGATCCTCGCAGAAGGTGGAAAAGGGTAGGGAGGGATACATGTGTCCGACGGTGGGGGATAGTTGCAGCTAGCATGGAGGATGATGTGCTGAACACGTAGGCTGGTGGGGTGAAAGGTGAGGACAAGAGGAACACTCTCCCTGTTCTGTTTGGTTCCATCAGGTCTCTCTTTATACCACATCTTATCAGATTCCTGCTCTGGCAGTTTTTGTTTTCTCATCACCCACTCCATCCTGCAAGACTCATCTTTCCCTCTTTTGACCCCTTTATTTTTCTTGCCTTTATCTTCCTCTGCCTGTCCATCATGTCTCTCCTCCAGTTGGTTCACCACTCCAACATGGGACCCCTGTCCCACCCTTCCCATTCTGTCCTCTCTACACCAGATTCTCTTCTTCATTGAACCAGTCAATGCAAGGTTTCAACTCAAAAGTTTGCCCATTCTTTTTCTCCCAGTGATGTTGCTCACTCTTCTGACTTTCCCTAGGAAAGTGGGTTAAGCATTTACTGACGTTCTCTTTCTTTGATGGAAATTTTGTGTTTGTGAGGTGCTGCTAGAAAATAGAATAATAACTTCACTCACACTTTGCGTTTCTTTTCCATTATAACTTTTATATACATTTGGCTCCATTCGACGAGTCTTTACAATATCCAACACAATTGATTGATCATTAAAATCCAATTAAGCTGCTATTTTAAAAACCCAATGTTCTTTCATTGTGGTTTTTAAAAAAATTCTCTTCCCGCACTAAATTTATGTTAATGTAAAATTGTTTCGGTTCTGTTGCCAGGCACAAGCGTTTGCTGATCTGCTGAGCATTTTATCAAGGTTCAATTAGAAATTTAATGCTAACTTGCATTAGTTAATTAATGTTAGTGCACACTTGCCAGATTTAGTAAAACGTGCTATACATCATAATGAAGAAGTCTGCCAAAGAGGTGAACTCTGCATCCACAAGAGATCTGTGCAAAACCTGTGAAAGATCTTTGGAGTATGATTCTCTTTTACCTGTCATTCTTAGCCTAGAGCAATTAACCATTGAAAAAAGTAACTACATTTTAAAGGACACAGCTTACTATGACAGAAAAAAATGGAAAGATTAATAAAGTACTGAAAAGGGGTTCTCTGAGAACTCTGAACTGTGTATTGCACCATCTGAGAATTCTCATGCTTTTCAAGTACTGAAAAAAAATATGCAAGATGATTAATTAATGACAATGCAGAAAGAATTAGGTTCATGCCAGCTCCCAACAAAAAGAACCCACTAGCCCCATTCTTGGTCTCCTTATGCAAACCTGCCAACTTAATTTCTTTCACTTCCCCATCAACTTTGATTCTGTTGCTGAGAGGTAATTATGTGCAGCTAGTTCATTTACCAGTCCACCTTTGAGAGATAAGACACTACAGGACCCAACAAAAATCAACATGATCATAGAGCAGATGTGCATTGTCCGCATAGACATCACCAGATTTTATGATCAATCCCAGATTAACGATGCACAAACAGTACCACTCTTTATTTAATAATACGCATTTACCCTTCTTTCCTAATGTTTATTTCAACATAAGCAGCCAATGCCTGCTTTACATATACCAGCTTGCTGTGCAGTAGAATTTCCTGCCATGTTTACATGAGAATTTTGTCAGTCTTCTGCATTATAATTATTCTGCTCTATTTTGGAGAGCATGCCATTTTCCTGAATTGACTTTCCAGAGATTCGACCATCACTTTATCCAGACTCTTAGCTGGTCAGTCCTTTGCCCATCAGCTTCCTGAGCACAGACTTTATGAAATGCGATATTTTTTTTCTGTCATTGAATCTGTATTGCTCCTTGACAACTTCAGTTATTTTTCAGATGAAAGATTGCACAGCTGGGCAGAAAATTGCTCTCACCAGCTATTGTAAATGCTGTTTTGTGGCTGATGGACTGGCTGTGTACTAAGTGGAGCAGGATCACATCTGTTGATCTCCCTTAAAAAATTCTTGACGTAGTCACGGCCACCATGGCAGATTCTCTAATGCTTTGGGATGCACTGAGAGTGAAGGGGAACACCTACTCCTAGTAGTTTTAAAGCTGATAAGCTGACAGGAAGGTGGAAAGAGAATAGGTGCTTGGGGAACCAGCTCCCAAATTTAAATATTTTAATGAGATTGAGAGCCTCACATATTTGGTCCAGTTTAAATTTAATGTAGGCAAACTGGGTTTCCATTATCTGGAATTTCACATCTTCCATGAAGGTATTACTAATCTGCCAAGGATGGCAGTCTTAACATGTGCTCAGCCTTGAGCTTTTTTCTCTGTAGGCTCCTGGTGAATTCTAGATTTGACAAGTAAATAAGCCAAATAAGTGTTGTCCACTGGGAAGGAGAAAGAAAATACATAATTAACTTGTTAAGGGGACTGTTCCCTGCAGTGCGGCATCAGTTTGGTCAACTAAAAACAATGAGACTTCGCGTTTCCATGCTAATTTAAGGTTATTGATTGTGCAATTTTGTTTTCTGAAGAACACAACATGGACCCTGGTGAAGTATCTGGTAGGGCTGACCTTGAACATGAAGCTTGGATTGTTTGTATTTTAATCCATCCATTCATAGAGAATGTGCAATGGTATTTTATTCAAAAGTGATGTCTATCAATTTTGCTTTTATTACCTTCCAGTTTAAATTAAGCAATTTGAACACAATTGCCCTATAGGTGCTTTTACACAATTTCAATTAGAATTAACATAATTTCAATGAACTAACTTCACATTAAGAACAGTCATCTGTACTATAAATATCCTGCAGCAACAATGCTGATGTGTTGCCATGTATGTCTAATTAATGAAAATATTGCCTGATTTTTGTAGCTCTACTATTCCACGTCTGCTTAGAAAAGGGACAGTAATGAGTGAACTACGTAATGGATGTGTGATTGAATCATGACTTGAATGAATCATCCACTGAAACAGTTGTGAGAAAATAGAGTGATTGCTTATCAAGGTTAAACTTAACATATTTTGGCTAATCCAGTTAATATTGATTCTCACAATGGCTTTACTTATCCACTGGTTCATTCATGGAAACCACCAACATGTCGAAGATTTCTTGCCTGTATTAAATTGTAATTGAGAAAGTCCCTCAGTTGTGGTTGTTCCAACTTACTGTTAGATTGTAAGTTAAGGGCTGAGAAGTTGGATCCTTATCGTTCTGTTTTTCGCTGTATGATGAGATCCAATCTGGATTATTAAATGACCAAGTTGTCACCTTTTGATGTGATTAATACCTGCATGGATATTGGAATCAGTTATGAATTCTTAGTGCTAAAAATACCCTTCGGAATCAGAATTTATTGTCATGAACAGGTCCTGAAATTCAGTGTATTGCAACAGCATCACAGGGCAAATATACATGTTATAATCATCTTACAATATTATAATTTAAAAAAACAAAAATCGTAGTGCACGGAAAGTAAGGCAGAGTCTTTGGTTCATTGATTATTCAGGAATCTGATGGCAGTGGGGAAGCAGCTGTTCTTGTGCTGCTGAGTGATAGTCTTTCAGCTCCTGTACCTTTTTATCCCGATGGTAGCAGGGTGAAGAGAGCATGGCCTGCGTGGTGGGGATCTTTGAGGATAGAGGCTGCTTTTTTAAGGAACTGCCTCATGTAGATGTCCACAATGGAGTGAAATCTTGTGCCTGCGATGTTGCAGGCCGAGTTAACAACCCTCTGGAGTTTATTCTTGTTCTGAGAGTTGGCGCCTCCACACCAGGCAGTGATGCAACCAGCCAGAATGCTTTCCATGGTACACCTGTAGAGGTTTACGAGATTCTTTGGTGATATATCGAATCTTCTTGGACACCTCACAAAGTAGTGCCACTGGCGAGTCTTCTTAGTGATTGCATCAACATGGAGGCTCTAGGACACATCCCCGGAGATGTTGCCACGCTGGAATTTGAAGTTTTTGACCTTCTCCATCACTGAGCCCTCAATAAGGACTGGATCATGTTCCCCTGACTTCCTCCTGAAGTCCACAATCATCTCCTTGGTTTTGCTGATGTTGAACGCGTTTGTTGTTGCACCATTCAACAAGCTGATCTATCTCCTTCCTTTACGCTTCCTCATTGCCATTTGTGTTTCTGCTGACAACTGTGGTGTCATCGGCAAACTTGTAGATAGCATTGGAATTGTGCCTGGCCACACAGTCGTGAGTATATAATGAGTAGAGGAGTGGGCTAAACACACATCCTTGGGGTATGTCTGTGTTAATTATCAGTGAGGAAGAGATGTTGTTTCCAATTCATACTGACTGTGGTCTTCTAATGAGAAAATTAAGGATCCAGTTGCAGAGTGCAGCACAGAGGCCCAGAGTTTGTAGCTTCTTGACCAGCACTGAGGGAATATAGGTGCACAATCGTTTATCCGGAACCCTTGGGGGACAGTGTGTTCCAAATTTTGGATTTTTCTGTATTTCAGAAAGCCCACCCGAATTGTGCTGCCATATCCACCCCCACCCTCTTCCAGTCGCCCTGGTGTCTCCCCCAACTACCTCTCGCCTGTCTGACTTGTGTTGCCAGTCTCTTGGCTGCCCGACTCACGCTGCCGGTCTCGCCCTCTCATCAGCCCGACTCGCACTGCCGGTCTTCCCCCCCACCCTCACCCACCCGACTCGCGATGCCGGTCTCCCCCCCTCACCTGCCAGTCTCCCGGCCGCCTGACTCACGCTGCCGGTCTCTCCCTGCTCTTCTCTCGCCGCCTGACTCATGCTGCTGCCTCTCTCCCCACTTGCCGGATTTTGGAGCTTTCCAGAGTTTAGATGTCTGGATAAAGGATCGTGTACCTGTAATAGTATTGATGGCTGAGCTGCAGTTGATGAAGAGCAGCCATATGTATGAATTGCTGTCTTTGAGATGATCCAGAGCTGAGTGGAGAGCCAGTGATATTCATCTGCTGTGGAGTGAATTACAATGGATCCAGATCTTTGGTTAGGTATGTGTTAATTCTGGTCATGATCATCCTCTAAAGCATTTCATCATGTAGAAGTTAGTGATATTGGGTGGTACTCATTCTGGCAGCTCACACTACTCTTCTTGGGTACTGGGATGATTGAAGCCCTTTTGCGAAGAGAGGTTGAAAATATCTGTGAACACCCTGGCTAGTTGGTTGGTGCAAATTTTCAGTACCTTGTCAGATACACCATCAGGGCCTTGTGAGGTTCCACCCTCTTGAATGATGTTCTGATGCTGTGCTCAGAGAAATATATCACTTTTCAGGGATTCTAGTAAGCATTGTTTGGTTCTTTTTTCTCAAAGCAGGCATAGAAAGTGATCAGCTCATCAGGTAATGAAGCATTACAGCCATCTATAGTACTCACCCTCACTTTGTAGGCTCCCTGCCATAGCTGGTGCTTATCTGTCTCTGTCTGTAGTTTCCTTTGGAATTGTCACTTTGCTTCAGAGAAGGTCTTCTACAAGTCATACCTAGACTTCTTGTAAAGATCCCGAACCACAGCCTTAAACACTCTTGTTCTTGCCCTCAGCAGGGTGTAAATTCTCTGATTCATCCAGGGCTTCTGGTTGGGAAACACACTCATCCACACAGGTCTTGATGAAGTCAGCGATACCTGTTGCATATTCCTTTTAACAGTAAAATGACAACGCTGGAGAAACTCATTTGGTTAAACAGTGTACTTTATGTAGCAAAGATAAAAGATGCAAAATCAAAGTTTCGGGCTTGAGCCCTTCATCAAGGTAGGTAAATTACACTTTTAACAGTGCCTGTTAACAGATCCATTGATGGCGTGTTTCATTTTATATTCCAAACAGGACATTTTTAAATGTTGTTTTACTGCCCTCTCTTCAGTGCTGGTAGTTCATCATTCTCAGCAAGATGATATTTTATTTGGTCTGTTACATTGCCATTTTAAAGGTCATTCAGAGTTTCATTTCTGCCACTGCACAACATCTGCAAGAAATCACATAAGGAAATGTGAATTGGCTCTGCCTTTGTAGAACATTACGGACCTAGACAAACATTCTAGGTGTCAAAGGTATGCAAAGAGACCTGGGGGAGGAGGATTCCGAATGCTTGCATATTGTGATCTTATGTCAAAAGTAGTTTCAGGAAAGCATATTATTCCTAGATCTCTCTGAAACATGTGAACAGGGTTAGGTTCACTGTTGCACAAAGTTATGACCTTTTGAATAACAATTTGCTCCACAGCATCGATGCTCATCATGTCGAAGTGAGAGCCATGATGAGTTACATTATTATCCTTGTCAGATTGAGCAATATAGTACAAGTAAATTTAGATAAAACATTACACAAGGAGCTGATAAAAGTGTGTGTGTGGTGGGGGGGGGGGGGTAGAGATGGGAGTTAAATGACCAGAGATCAGACTTTCCCTGATAATCCTCCTCAACAACCATTGGTGTATTTGATTTCTGGTCATTGTATTCAATGGGTATTTTTGTCAATGTTTCCTGTACTCCCTAGTTCCACGGCTACCTTTTTGTTTCTGATATTCTTATGGAATATTCATGGATTGTCCTTAATCTTACTTGCCAAGAATATTTCAGTCTTTTTTTCCCTCCAAATTTTTTTAAAGTTCTCTTCTGACTCTTCCTGAATTCCAGTAATGTACATCAGTCAAATTCTTTTTATTCTTCTTGATGAAACATCAATATTTTTTCTTCATTCTTGTCACCTTTGCTTTTTGCTCTTCCTAGGACATGCTCATCCTGAACCCTTACTCACTTTCTTTTAAAAGACTGATTTGTCAACAGTCTTTTTATCTGCAAAGATCTGCTCCCATTGTACATTTCCCACATCCTCCCTTACATTATAGAAATTAATCTTCACCCAATTCAAGAACTTAACTTGAGAACCAAACTTAACTTTTTCCACTACCATCTTAAAGCTTATGGTCACTGGTCCTAAAGAATGCTACCAATGACTTTTTCATCACCTGCCCAGTCTAAGATAAGATTGAGTACCACTCCATGTGTAGTTGGACTCACTACATATTATTCTCCCTCAAAGATTATTGGACAGACAACAAATTCCATCCATTTTCCATCCATATGGTCTTGTTGGCTGATCTCTCCATGATATCCTATGTACTGCCATTATATTCTTCGTAAGCTAGGGGTGGGTAAACTACGGCCCCTAGGCCACAGTGGCCTGTGGCCCATTTTTAAATGGCCTGTTAGAAAAAAAATGGCAGTGCTGCAGCTGGTGCAGACCTGCAGAGAGTGGGGAACAAAGTCTCAGTGCTACCCTGTGGGGACCATCTGCCCAGTCTGACTGCAGTCAGTTCTGTACAGACTTTAAACAGCCTATTAAAGGAGGACAGTGGTTGAAAATTGCTGGGCGTAATATTATTTGGCCTTTGCTGTAAATGGACCTCATACACCTGTCCTGAGCAATAGTACAAGTTCCCTATTGCTTTTGCATTTTCTCTGTCATGCCTCAGCCTTTTATACCCCAGAACATTATGCTGCTGGTCTTGCCCTTCCCTCAACTATATTCATATGATTTCAATAATATAATTCCAAGTGCTGAATCATGTTTAGAGCTCATCTGCTTTACCTATGAGACTCCTTGTATTAAAATAAATGCAGCTGTATCTCCAATGCTCCCTATCTTCCCTCTGTCTGTTCTTCCCACTGGACTTGCTTGAGTTATGACCTACAAAAGGGGCTGGCCACCTACAGCTTGCGATCCAAATTTATCCAGCCCGCAACTAAATTTATCTGTACAGTGCATCAACACGCCCCCCCCCGGCCCCCGCCCCCCCAGTCCAGCGCTGCCACCACTCACCCCCTCGGTCCGATGTCACTGCCACCCCCGGTTCGACACTGCCACAACAACACCCTGGTCCGACGCCCTGCAAAACACCCCCACCCAAGTCTGATACCACTGCCACCGAAAAATCTGCACGGGCCGCCAATCAACCACTGACTCATCATCAGGCCCATGCATTGTTAAAGGTTGCCCCCCTCTGATCTTCAATTTTCTTTCAACCTACTGCATTTCTATTATGCTTCACCATGCTCCCACCACATCCGTTTAAACCAGTGATTCCAATGCCATAGTCACCACTTATCATTTTGTCATAGCATCATTATATGCACCCATGAGGTGTTTAAAAAGTGGCATTACTAAATCTCACACCCAGTGTCCTTATTTTGCTGTCGATGGGTGATTGTGAGATGATATTATGAATAAAATTCAATCTAACCGTATGTGAAATTTTCATGTGAGTGAACTCTTCAGTCATATCAGATTTGTCCTCCTCGTTCTTTCCCTCACAAATGCCTACTTTCCCAAATAGTCTTCATCCAAGTTCATGCAATGTTCTTTTTGTCATGAGTTCCCTACACATTTCACAGTTAAAAAAAAAATGAAGGCCCCACAATTTATGACATTCAATTTCCACATATTCCCTTTGGTGTAGTTAAAAAGAAACTGCACTAAATTGAATGGAGCATCAGCCATGTTTCTGTTTAAAACCATTGAATTGCAACAACTTTATTAAAATTGCTAAATTTATGATGATCTATTTTCAAGTAATATAAGTATAGAAATATAATTATTCCAACAAATGCAGAAATGTCTGTTTCTCTAAGTTTTGCATGTTTGCAGCTGATTTTAACATTTGGTTTTACTGAATAGAAAAGTGCGCAATAGAAATGTAGTTTTGTTTTGTTTTGAAGCTTTGAGGAATGTAAGATTGTCGAACACTTGAGTTCTAATGATAGAGCAATGTTGGTAATGGAAGAGAAGAATCTATGAATAGACAGAGACTTTGTGTGACCTCAGTAATACATTATGCTACTCCTTGTATTTTCCTGCAGAATAATTTGTTCTTTGATAAATTGCATCCCTACACCACCACACAAAAAAAAGTTAAATGAGGATATTGTTCACCAAATATTCTGGTATCCTTGGGCAGAAATTATTTATGTGCTTGGAAACAAGCAAAAATTAAATTCTGAACATGCTTCAGGATTTCTTTGTGGTGGAAAAATACTTATTAATCAACGCTAATTGCCTTCCCTACTTTTTAATTATTCTATTCTTTTTTGTCAATTTCTTTCTGAGGTGCAATAACATAAGACCATAAAATAGAGGAGCAGAAGTAGGCCATTGGGCCCATCAAGACTACCCTTCTTTTCCATCCTGAGCGGATCCATTCTCCCACTCAGCCCCATTCTCCTACCTTCTCTCCATAAATCTTGATACGCTGACTATTCAGAAACCTTTCAATCTCTGACTTAAATACAGCCAACAACTTGGCCACACGTGGTAGTAAATTCCAGAGGTTCACCAATCCGTGTCAAGAAAAATTCTTCCATTTAAATCTTTGTCTTAAATGGGTGCCCTTCATTTCTGAAGTTGTGCCCCTTGTCCTCAACTCCTCTATCATGGGAAACAGATTTGCCACTTCTGCTGTGTCCAGGCAATTCAACATTTGAAATGTGTCTATGAGCTCCTCCCTCATTCTTCTGAACTCCATAGAGTCCAAGAGCTGTCAAACATTCATCATACTAATCCCTTCATTCCAAAAGTAATTATTGTGGATCTTCTCTGATCCCTCTCCAATGCTAGCCTATCCTTCCTTAAATAAGAAGCCCAAAATTGTATGCCATACCCAAAGTGAGGCCTCACCAGTACCTTATAAAGCCTCAACAACACATCCCTGTTCTTGAATCCTTTTCCTCTAGATATGAATGAATGTCAATATTGCATTTGCCTTTTTCACCACTGACTCAATCTGGAACTTAACCTTCTGTATCCTGCACGAGGATTCCCAAGTCCCTATGTTCTTTCAAATTTTGAATTCTCTTCCCATCCAAATAATAGTTGGCTCTTTTATTCCTTCGACCAACGTGCATGATCATACACTTTCCAACATTGTTTTCCATTTGCCACTTCTTTGCCAGTCTCCTAATCCATCTGAGTCTGGAGCCTTTCTATTTCCTCATCACTACCTGTCCCTTCACATATCGTTGAATCATCTGTAAGATTAGCCACCCGCTCGCTCGCCCGCCTGCCTGGCCTCCTGAGTCGCGCTTGCGTCTCTCCGCCGGCTCGCCCGCCCGGCTTCCTGAGTCGTGCTGGCGTCTCTCTGCTCGCCCGCTTTCCCACCTGCCCGGCCTCCTGAGTCACGCTCGCATCTGTCCGCTTGCCTGGTCAGCTGCCCGAGTTGCTCTGCCATCTACCGCTTGCCCAGCCGCCCACCTGAGTCGTGCTGCCGACTACCACTCGTCCACCCGTCTGCAGAAAAAACTTTAAAAAAATTTACTCTTGTGTATAATATGAACCCCCCCCCCCACCATTTTTGAGGGGGAAAAGGGGGAATTTTTTTGCATTATACACAAATATTTATGGTAATAGTACTCGGAGATTTGTGTGAAGCACAAATATGCTTTTATTCGCTTACATTTAATGAATGGTACCTACAATGGTCTTCAGGTAAATTGGAGGTAAGGCAGGAAAACAGGGTTTATATCAAGATTGAAGGGGGCGGAGTCAAGAGGAAGGGCCGGTCATCTAATCTACCCATAGACAGTGAATTCCAGTTTACTGTATTCACCCCTTTTTGTAGAAGAGAACCTGTGGGTGAAAACAGAGACCACATTCAGCAACACAAGCTTTTTTAGAATTATTTACATGTTGAGTCTGTCTGGGGCCTGGTTATTCTGGTTGATCATCTTAGAACTGGTGAACTTTGCTCTTCCAGAACTTCCTGTGCCTTCTGTGGGTCTTGGATACTGAGACTCAAAGGGGGACTCGGGGGTTCAGGATCCTATGGTTGCATGGTTGGAACCATGTTGGCTGGAACCCTGTGCGGGTTATTTGGAAGTTCCAGGCCTATTGTGGGCATTGGGGCCTCAGTTCCTGAAGGTGCCAGGTCACTGATCAAGACAGTGTCCTCTCTGCCCTTAGGCTATGCATGCAGTAGGTGCACTCTCTTGACCAGAGGTCTATTTTGCTTCTCCTCACGTGTGTTTTCAGCAGGGCTGGTCCTGGTGTTGTTCGCCAGGCTGGAAGAGTGATCCCCAACATGGATTTTCTCGTGAATGCAAACATTAGTTTGTGAGGTATCTCATTGGTCGCACTGCAGAGAAGCAATCTTATGGAGTGGAGCATAGTGGGCAGAACCTCTTGCCAGCATGAGTCTGGAAGGCCTTTAGACCGGAGAGTTAATGTCACAGCTTTTGAAACTATTGCATTCTCTTTTTCAACTTATCTATTCCCCAGGGGGTTGTAGCTGGACTGCAGAGCTCCGATGACTGTGGTGGTGATGGTGTCTGGGCAGGAGATGGCGAATGGAAAATGTGAGTACTCATCAATAACGCTAAGAAAATACACATTTCCATTGATGGAAGGAGGGGGGCGCCTTGAAATCGACTCTGAGTAATTTGAAGAGGCGGGAAGCTTTTATCAGGTGTGCTTTGTCAGGGTTGTAGAAGTGTGGTTTGCACTCAGCGTAGACCTGGCATGACCTGATCATCTTCCTGAGGCCTTTGATAGAGAAGGGCAGGTTGCATGCCTTGACAAAGTTGGCCATGCGGGTGATGCCCTGGTGGCAGAGTTCATCGTGATTGACCCTAACTGGCTGGTGTGTGCAGCAGCACAGCTTCCTTGGGATGGGGCATCTGGAGGCTCACTGAGTGGACCTGGCCTATACACTATCTCCTAGTTATAGGTGAAGAGTTCGATCCTCCACCTCGTGATCTTGTCATTCTTTATTTTACCCTCTTCGTATTCTTAAACATGAATGTTACAGATCACTAATCAGTGAGCAGAGTGAATTTCCTGCCGGCCAGGTACTAACTTCAGTGCTTGATGGCCTTCACGATGGCCTGAGCCTCTTTCTCCATGGAAGGGTTTTGGAGCTTGTGGCCTTGTAGGGTGTTGGAAAAGAAAGCTACCGACTTCCCTGCCTGGTTAAGGGTCACAGCCAGAGCTACGTCAGAATGGTGCATTTTCATCCAACACATGCATGGTGGCCTTAGTGATAAGCTCCTGATGTAGCTAAAATCTACCTGGGCTTCAGTCGATAATGGAAAAGAGGTGGATATTAAAAGGGGGCAGACCTTGTCTGCATAATGAGGTACCCACTGGACGTAGTATGAGAAAAAGCACAGGCACCTCCTTAAAGCTTTCATGATCTTTGGGTTCAGAAGGTCTAAGAGGGGGGACATAAGCTTGAGGTCTGGGCCAATGACGCCATTCTTCACCACATAACCCAGGATAGCTAGATGTTTAATCCAGAAAACACACTTACTGATATTGTATGTGAGTTTCAGGGATTTGGCTGTGTGGAGAAACTTCTGAAGATTGGTGTTGTGGTCCTCCAGATGAAGTCTGCAAATGGTGACAATGTCAAGATAGGGGAAGGTAGCCCTTAGCCTGTACTTATCTTCCATTTTGTTCATCTGCCTCTGGAAGACCGAGACCCCATTTGTAATACCAAAAGGGACCCTCAGAAACTGATAAAGCTGTCCATCTGCCTCAAATGCTGTGTAGGGATGGTCCTTGGAATGGATCGGTAGCTGGTGATATGCAGCTTTCAGGTCAATGGCTGAATAGACCCGTTATTGAGCAATTTTATTCTCCATGTCCAAGATTCAGTGGAGGGGATATGCGTCCAGGAGTGTGAAGTGATTAATAGTTTGACTCTAATAAATCACTACCCTGGGCTTTTCTCCCCCTCTCAAAACCACCAACTGGGCTCTCCATGGGCTGTTGCTTGGTTCAATTATTTTTTTCTTTAAGCAGCCACTGTGTTTTGGTTCTAATAGATTCTCGGTTCCCTGCACTGTATTGCCTGCTCTTTGTTGCTATTGACTTACAGTCAGGGGTTAGGTTCTGAAACAGGGGGTGGTGCAGGTGGTTCAATATTCTGCATGGAGAGACCACATGTAGTGTCGGCCTTTTGGGACCTTCTGTTCCACACTGTGAGGGGGGAAGTGGGCCTGAGTACTCCAAGGTCACGCTTTTAAGGTGACACAAAAAGTCTAGGCCCAGCAACACAGAAGTACATAAACCTCCAATACAACAATTGGAACTTAAAAAATTCCAACCTCCCCCCCCTTTTACAGTTAAGTATACAATACCCCTGAATAATCACTGAATATGATTGTGACACTAGATAAATACAGTAGTCCATTGGGTAAACCATTAAGTTGTACTGCCGAGCAGTCACAGAGTTTATAAAACTCTCAGTTGAGCCAATGTCTATTAAGCAATCCATCAGATGACCGTTTACCCTCACCTCCATTGTCAAGTTGTATAGCTGGTGGGGTTTTACCTGGTTGAGGACGACTGATGCCAACACTCCGGAGGCTGCATTGCTTTCCCTGTCGACATTATCTTGCTTCGAGGACTGGGAAGATGGCAACGACCATGAGGAGCGGCAAGATGGCTGCCATTCCCGATGTTGCTTCACCTTCAGATTTCCTTGATGCTTCACTTCCAGTAATGGCTCCTGTCATGAGATGCAGCAAGATGGTGGTGGTGAACAGCATGGAGAGGCAGGGACCCACACTTCTGGGCTTGAGCAGAGGGCATACGAAGGTTCGGGAGTCGCACATGTGGTCAACTTCCTGGGGTTTCCCTTGGCCCGACAGATTTTCACCCAGTGTCCCCTCTTAACACATTCTGAATATACGGAATCCTTTGCACAGCATCTGGCATGGAGGTGTTTGGTCTGTCCACAGAAGTAGTATCCTTGGTTGCGGGTGGCCACAGTAGTTAGTATTGGTAATAGCTGCGCTCCGCAGGCCTGATCTTCTGAGAAGGTGCTGCTTTCATTAGAAAGGTTGTCCACTCCCAGTCAGGTCTGTTAAAGAGATTTTTCCAGATCAAGGGTACTGGCAAGGTCCTTCTTCCCCAACTCTAGCAGTCGCTGTCTCACGTACCTTGATCTCACTCCTTCTACTAGTGTATCCCAGACTTGCTCTTCTTCTCTCACCAGGGCTGAGACTGCTTCATAGTGACACTTTCTCGTTAGTGTCCATAGTTCCAGAACATAGTTGTCCACTGATTCACCTGGACATTGCCAATGTTGAGAGGGTTGGTGTCTCGCCAGCACATCATTCTGAGGCCTAATTTAATGGGCCTTCAGGCCTTCGGTGGCTGTTTTATATGACGCACAGTCTCTGATGACTGCGTATCCCTTGGGACCAACTTGGGAGAGGAGGGGTCATCTCCAGTGACTGTTGGAGTGGAAGACTTCTTGGGTGGCCATTAGGTAAGACTGGAAGCACTCCAACTAGTAGGGGCCTCTGGGGACAGAGGGTCAACCTGGAGCATGCTTGGCTTCAATAGGGCTTCCATTCCGTTTCCCAAAGTAAGCTAATAAAATTGTAATGCGATTGATAGTACTCAGAGACTTATGTGGATCACAAACGCACTTTTATTAGCTTACATTTAACGGCCGGAATCTACAATAGTCTTAAGTTAAATTGGATTTCCAAGTTGACATTATACATTTTTTTTGCTACAGCTAAGGCTATAATAAAAAATCTTCTTTGCGCTTCATCCAGTTTGAGGCCTAATTCCTTACTTCTTACATTACTTAGCTCTCTGGATTTTTTGGTATTTTTTTTTGTGATTTAAAAAAAAATATCTGATTTAAATCTTCCCAAAACTTTTTCACTTTCTCACATGCCCACATTACATGTAATTGAGTTTGTTGTTGAGGAGTCTGATGGTGGAGGGTTAGCAGCTGTTTCTGAACCTGGTGATGAGAGTCTTGTTGCTCCTATACCTCAGCCCTGTGATGCTACGGTACTGATAGAGATTGTGCAGGAGATGTTCTTACCAATCCACAGTGATTGTGGTCTGGAGATGTGGAAATCCAGGATCCAATTATACAGTAGGGTGTTGATTTCCAGGTCTTGGAGCTTGCTGATCAGTTTTAAAGGGATAATGGTGTTAAATACTGATCTATATCGATAAAGAGCATCCTGATGCATCTTTGCTACCAGGGCTTTGTGTAGAGTCAGTAAGATGGCATCTGTCATAGACTTGTTGCTACAATAGGCGGGTTCAAATTCCCCATGATTTAAGAGACCCTAGGCACATGGATTGAAGAAAAATAAAGGGTTAGGGGTAAGGAGGGTTTAGTATTTTTAAAAGGGTCAGCACCACATCGAGCACCAAAGGGCCTGTACTGTGCTGTAGTGTCCTATCTTCTAAACTATATTTCTCTTTTTGCATGCCTTCTTTATCACCCATTATAATTTGCACAGCATATCCTAACTACTATTTGGAAGCCTGTATACAACTCCCATCGGGGGCCTTTTTGCCCTTACAGTTTCTTAATTCTACTCACAGGATTCTATATCTTCTGATCCAATGCCTCATCTCCCCAAAGATTTAATTCCACTTTTAAACAGTAGAACCACCCCTCCCACTCTTCCTACCTTCCAATACAATCTGCATCTATGAATATTTAGTTCCCAGCTGTGATCTTTCAGCCATGACTCATAGAATCATACAATGCAGAAGGAGGGCATTTGGTCATTAAATGTGGGCATATCTGTGTATATGGGTGCAGAAGAAAGAAATTGTGGTGTGTCTTTTTCTGAGACTTTGTGACATTATCATGAACAGTGTGGAGCTTTTAGTCTGCCAGCTTAAAGCCTCAGTATGTAAATTGTTTATGCAATACCTTGCAATAAATCACTACCTATTTAGATATATGTACTGTGTTTCATTTAAAAAAATATATATTTATCCTTTTCTCCTCTTTTCCATTTTTTTTCTGAAATACATGGAATCATATGATGCTGAGTGATTCCCTTTGCCTGACCGAATGTTTTAAAGAGCCTTTCAATTATTCTCAATCACCTAATTACCTTGTAGAACTCTAGTTTTCCTTAATCATGAATTTTATTTGGAAAATGTGTATGTACAGTATATTTGATGCACTCAAACAGTGCACCCATTTGCAACCCCTTCTGTATACTGACTCCTTCACCTTTGGGACAGTTTGTTTACTTATAGTATCAAGTCACTTGTGATATACAATAATTGGATACCAGTTGGCTTTGCCGGAATTACATTTCTTAAACATGAGATACTGATCAACGAGTGGAGCATTGATAAACTGTTTGTGGATGGACATCAGGTCCTGAGAGGCTTAGGTTTATCTTAATACTTCCTCCCAATAGCCAAACACAATTTTCTCCTCTGTCTTTGGGGCAGAAAAAGCTGATGAAACTGAGAAGAATCCAAGGAATGGCACCTTCCTGGCTTGTGGTTGTAGCTGCTACCTAGCTTAACAAAGGGGGATGTTGAAGAGCTTGACACCAAACCTCAACCAAAAACTGCATAAGTTTTAATAAAGTGATTTGGAAAATGCCCATTTTAAGAGAAAAATAGTGAGAGCGGATGTGATAATGGGATGAACATGCCTTGAGTAACATGAGACAAGGTGTAGACCATCCATCAATTTATGCTGGAAAATTTGTGCATCATAACATTTACGATCTTCGCTGCTAACAAATGACGAGATAGAATAAAACTACTTTGAGCTTATTCATTTATTTTGTTCAAATGATCCAACATTCATATTGAATCACATGGCTCTTGCATGGTTAGTGTTATGCAATCTAATTTTCCTGAAATAACCTGTACTGTGTAGAACACAGAAAAGTGTTCTCCTGATTTCAGTTGGTGCACACGCTACATTCCTTCTGAGACGTTAACACAGACAAACATTTTCAGTGGTGGGCTCCATCAAAGGATGATCTCTGGTCATAAGGGCTCCTCTCTACTCCCTTCCTCCTCACCTTAGTCCACTCTGCAACTGAGAGAGTTGAGCACATATACATTGGAGATTATGCAAGTACTAGGATCAGAGAGTAAAAAAAAACCTCAACAGTTATGATTGCACCTTGTTGCCTCCACCAGTACAGAACCATCTGTGGGTTTGATAGCTTCAGGTATTGAGGCTACATACAGTTCCAGCAGCCTGAGTCGATTCTGATATCAGGTGCTGTGGTTTGGACATTGACAATTCCTTCTATGATTACATGGATTCCCCCTGGCTATTCCACTTTCCTTCTGCACCCTAAAGATATGGTGGTTGTTAGGTTAATTGGCTACTGTATGTTTCTCCTAGTGGAGCTGGGTGGTAGAATCAATGGATGTTAATGAGCATATGTGAGAAAATATATTTCAGGGAAGCAAGTGGGAGAATGGAATTGCTCTAAGAGCCAGCACAGACTCAATGCCCCCCCACCGCCAAAAAAAATCTTCTAATGGGGAATAAGAATTAAAATTCCACAGTGCTTGCCAAGCATTTCTGTCATTGAACAGTGCAGTAAACTATAGCCAGCAGACAATAATCAAAGAAGGGCAGCCAGGAGCCCTGGAGCCTGAGGTTCATGGGGATGAATATGAAGATTAGTAGCACGAAGGGGAATAGGAGGAAGAAGAAGACCACCAGGGAATGTCCCTGCTCACAATCCATAACCTCACCCCATTTGAGCAGAGGAAAGTACAATAGTATTTCAGCTTCTCTCAGAAGCCGCTGCTTCCTCCATGGTAGCTAGTGTTTGGCTTGCTGCAGTTCCACCGCCATTGAAGACTGGTTTTAAAGGCTGACACTCTTTCCTAACTGCAGTGCAGTGAAGCATTAGGAGAGGTTGTGAAGTAAAATTCCCAATGCAAGTCAGAAGATTTTTCCACATGTAGGAGTCATGGTAAAGCTTCTGCCTCAGAGCACTAGTTTGTTTCGACATCCCAAAGATTCACTGATTCATAAGTGCATTGGCCATTGTAAATCACCCTGGTGTGAAAGTGAGTGGTGGAATCAGGGGGAGTTGACAATGATGTGGGAAGAATTAAAATTTGGATAAGTGCAAGTTATTGCACATGGTTGATTGATGGTCATGCCAGTATGTCCGAATTTTTTGGTTTTGAGTGAGTGTAGAGCTATGCGGAAGAGGCAAGAGAAGAGTGAGTTCAAGATCAGCTTGCCTACAATTTAAAGGAATAGTGGTACAGGTCAGAGGAGCTTCTCCTGCCCTTACATCTGAATTTATGTTCTTGTAACAGTAATCTGCTTGGACAGGCCATTTAATACATAAAACCCCTACATCAAACTGTACACATCCAGTAGCACTGAAGACAACATATGAATGAATGAATCACTGGTCCAATTACGTTAATGATTGTTTCTATATCTCCTAGTTAGTGGCAACTCACTTGAAATCTCAGGTCTTTATTTACAAATGCTTTCATGCAATGAATTGTCTTCATGTATTTTGTGAGATCAAGAAATTTCTTTAATTATTGCTTCATAATATGTTAATTGGTCGAGAAAACCACTGTAGTCAACTCATGCTGCATTCTTTTGATGGTTTCAGGAATGTTCTTTCAGTTCCCTGATGTGTAGGATTTTCCTCCTGGCATATCTCTTACTGACCAGAATATGCATGTCCTTGAAAGTGATCTGTTCCTTATCCATGACAGTGAAATATGTTGTTACTGGGCGGCTGCTATTGGGCAATAAAGCCGTATGGGCTGACACCCTTAGAGCCAGCCACAAAGTGTGCAGCACAGAAATGGTTCCTTCATCCCACCACCTCCATGTTAACTTTTTGCCCCCATACATTGGCTTAATTTGCCTACATTTGCCTTCTACGACTTGTGTATTTAAGTATCGGTGTAAATGAGTCTTTAAATTGTTACAAGCTCAGAGGACCCCAAAACCCAGCAGCAATAGATATTCACCAAGACAAATGGTTACTTAAACAAGAGTTGCTTTTAATTATCTTTAAACATGAAAACAGAATCACACTCTAACTTTTCACTATTGACTTAACTAACCTAACTTAAATCCCCTTCTGATTCTAAGCGCACGTGTATGTAATGTGTGTGTAAGTTCAGAAAAGTTCTTTGATTCACAGTCCAGTCTCACTTCTCAGACCTCCAAGTTCACTGGTTGCAAGCAATTCTTATACTGTGTACAGTATTTAAGATTTATAAAGTTCACCAGGCTTTTTACCGCTCAGGAAGGTTCTTGTTGGTTTTAAGAGAAAGATTTGTTGTTCGCCGACACCCACAACTGATTCCTTTTTTTAATTTTCAGTGTCTTTCTGAAGAAACTTGTCCCCTCAGAGTTCTCTAGATGATAACCTCTTTCTTTCAGGCCACCACAGAGTTCTCTTTTGCTTCTCTTATTTCAAATGAAACATTAGATAGCCAGTCCTCTCTCCTTGCATGAACCACAAGGACTTTGACCAGGATGGCCTAAGCACTCACAACTGGTCTTCCAAATGGGGTTTTCCACAAGCTTGCCAGTTTGTCCTGCTCCAGTCCCAGTTGCTGTTGCTGACTGTAAAACTATAGAACTAATCTCTGTCTCTGTTGTTCTGATAGAGAGAGAAAACCTATCTCTGCTTGCAAAACCACATGACCTTCCTAGAACATTCCAGAAAGTTCCATTCCAGAAAGAATGCGTCTCCGCCAAGTTCTTTCATCTGTTGCCTTTTTGTAAACAAGAATCCATTAGTGAAGTCTCTTGGGCACTCTGCAAAGCTTCTGCAAAGGTTCTGTCTAGCATTAGCAGAGCTCCAGTATTTTAAATAAGATCTGTTTTAAAGTGTTTGTATGTGACCTACACTAAAAACTTTACCCCAATTTATCTCCCAAAAATATATCTATATTCTGTCACAAAATGTATGAGTATTATCTGTTTCTACCACTTCTCTAGCAGGATATTAACCACTCTCCATGGGGGAATTTTCCTACTTTTCACTTAAAATCATGTCCTCTTGTGTTCGATACTACTTCCAAGGAGGGAAAAAAGTTTTTCACTTTCTACTCCATCTTTGGCTCTCACAATCCTGTATTTATCAGGTCACCTCTCAGCCTCCTTTGTTCCAGGGGAAACAAGCAATCTCTCCCATAAGTAAAAGCCTTTGATCTAGGCAGCATCCTTGTGAATCTCTGTACTTGTATAATTGTTGAGAAGCATAACTGAGTGAATCAGAAAAATGTAGGAATCCTTTACATGCTTATTTCAAACTGGACCTTAGGTAATTTTGTGACTCTTTTAATATTTACAAAAAATTACTTATTTCAAAATACACTAAACTTCCACTAAATTCAGAGAAATGTGCAGCGAAATAAAGAAAAGTAACTCTGCATCTACCTTTTGAATGAAGATCAACATCACCCAAATGCATGGGTCTGAAAATGAATTGCAACCAGCCTCTGAGATCAGGTTATTACTGAAGGCTACTGGGCGTAACAAGATTTGATCTTCAGGATGAGCTGTCCTCATGACTGAGCCCGAAAAAAATCTACATCAATATTATCACTCACAAAAAACATGATCAAAACATGCTTTAAAAATTAAATAAAGGATGTTTTTTTAAACTACAGTCAACAAAGGTTGTTGATATTTACTGCAACTAATATATCCACTTTCCTATTAAAATATAGGGGTTAAATTGGAGAACTGCTGGAGAAAGGAATGGTGGGGCTAGATGAGGCAGAGACTATTGCAGAAGCTTTAGAAAGCACCAGGAAAGAATTGGAGTACTCACAGGATCCTGGGGCTGGGACAAACATCACACTGCTGGTGTCTAGCCCCATGAAAAGAAAAGTATGCTGCCTCACAGGAATTCACAGGAGCAGCAGCACCTTGAGGGTCCCAAGTGCTTTTTCAGTAGACAAAGAAAGCACCCCAGAGCCCTCTGCCCTGCCAGAGAAAATGTCTGTTCCAGCTGTGGAAAACATGGGCATTATGCAGAAGCCCCAAGGACCATTCTCATGCTAATGAGAGGCGGGAAAGCTCTTCTTTCTCCACAGACAAACCTGGAAGGCTAGACTGTAGCTCTGGACTGCTTTATATACAAGGTCACCGGGATGACCTCTGGTGACCTAGTGGTGTAATTACATATCACCACAGAGCTCGCAGGATATACTTCTGTTAAGAAGTGTTATGGTGATCCACAATGCTTTCTAAATGCCAGAAACCCCTAGTTTGGAGCAATTTCTATGCCATAAGGAAAGGCAATAAAAATTGCATAAATTACATTGGTACATTACTTTAATGGTTGGGATATGCTCTCAGGAAAGAGAGCACCAGAAGGGTCAGCAGAAAGAGGGGTAATTGTGATTGCTACTGTGCTAGAAACTGAGTCTGAATACTTGCCATGAACCCCTGCCTCTCTGCTGTTGTGCTGGAAATCTGGTGCCCTCATCACAATGACTCAATGTCAAGAGACTGTCTGTGAGGGCTGGTGTTGGGCAGGCCAGGGAGAATAGTATAGCTACACTGCTCCCAGATGTGGGACCCTGAACCATCCCGTGGAAGGCACGATGAGTGTAGGTCACTAATGGGGATTGAGAGCGCTTGCTCCATGTGTTGACAGACTAACCAGATCTTATGGTCTCCCTCTTCACCTACTGATGAGTGCTGTGGAAACTCCTGTCTCTCCCACTCTTTATTTGACTGCTTACCTCTAATAATTCAGAAATAGGCTACAAGCAAATTAAAATAAATGAATTTGTAAATTACTGTCATTGTAAATTAATACGGAGCAGCAGATCCATGCAAAAATGAAGTCCCATGGAAACACAATGGGAAGTGTATTAAAACAAAAGATTGATCTTAATTTAGAAAAAATACTATAGTAAGACCTGCTTTATTGAAATCCATCAGAATTCCAATAATGAATCAGTGAAACTTCAAAATGAAATTTTCAAGATTGTGCTTTTGAGAACTCAAAAGTTAAAAGTTGATACAGCATTACTTTAAGCTGAATATTTATGCGGTATAACATTGTTGTCCCAAACAATGCTTTTGTTGCCAATTCTATCATTTTGTATCTTATGTAAGTTATTTTAAAATAAATATCTGCTTTTTCAATGATTATGTAATAGGTAAATGAATTAAACATACTGTAGTTAATACTTTAATGGATCATTTGAAAGTAGGAACATGGCATATTTTAGACAGAATGGCAGATTACTGCAGGGGTTCCCAAATCTCTTTTTTACCATTTCCAGAAGTTTATTCCAATCTCCGACCAATATTAGAAAATGTCAGGAAAGCCCCCACTGAAATTACTAACAAAGAGTTTCAATAAATATTATTAGGATGTAGTAACATTCCTTTTCAGAAACATAAACCATGCTCTGTGTGGGAATATAGCAACAAATCCCTGAGCTCTGTGATAATTAATGCTTTGGAAGAAAGTTAGGGAGCAAATCTTGGAGCACAACAAAGGAACCATTGTACAACATTCTGAGAAAATTCACTCAGAAAACAATGTTTACTTAAAATTTGGAGGAAACAAAGCCTACATCCAATAAAAGCAGCAAAATATTTCCAGTAATCTACTGTAAGTGAGAATAGTGATGTGTAGATGATCTTGATGGCCTGATTGCTGAAGAATGATGCAACCATTTCCACGCTGGTTTTGAATCATGTTGTCACAAAAAAGGTTTGGGCTAAACCTGAAAAATAAATGCTTCCATTAGTACCCTATCTAACTTCACCTTCCACTGTGACAGGCTTCATAACGTTTTGAAATGAAGAGGCTCTATGACTGGATGGCACGTTTATGATTGTTTCAATCATTGTGGCACTACTACATTTTCATCTGTGAGAAAGAGATGACAGGGACTGAAGGAGAAGGAGGGCAGAGGCCGAATGTCACAACACGATGGGTGAGCTTTGGTCAGTAGAGAGAGAGATAGAGGTGAGTGATTGTGACATCATATGTGTCCCATAAGAGGATGGTAGAGTGGTTCAACTGGGGCTGGGAGGACAATCTGACTGTAAGCTCAGCAGCAGCAGAGAGGAAAGGATAGAGACGATATAAGTGAATAAAGATCAGAGTTGGAGCCCAAGACTGAGATCAAGTAAGTGGCCTAAGATTGGGGATTGGACACTGAGATTTAATCAAAGCAAAACAGAAAAATGTTGGAAATACTCAGAACCTGTGAGGAGGGAAAACAGTTAACGTATTAGGTCAATACTTTTTCATCAGAACTTGGAAAAGTTTTAAACCAAAGATTTTTTTTTAAGGTGCAGGGAAGGTAGAATGGTGGCAGGTGAAAGAGGAAGTGAAAACTTTTAATCGCAGCAGATTGCCTGGAGGAGGTTGAAATAGAGATTCCAGGGGTGATGGTGGAGGCTTGAACAATAGGGACATACAAAAGACTTAGATAGGCATATAGATGTAAGTAAAACAGAGGGTTATCAGTGTTATAAATTGATTATTGTGGTTTATATAGGTCGGCACAACATCATGGGTTGAAGGGCCTGTGCTATGCTTTAATGTTCTATGTTTTAAAGAAAATGGAACAATGCAGTGCAATTACCAGAAATCAGAAATAAAGTAGAATGCTGGAAATAACCAAGATTGTGTAGCATCTGTAGAGAAAAAATGTGAGTTAATATGACGGATGGGTGACCTGTTAACAGAAGTGGTCTGTTCTGCCACAAACCAGAAAGATTTATTTTCTGAAATTGTTTGAGGATTATGTCCTGAGTAATGCGATCTCAAAAGATGAGATACTTTTCCTCAAGTTAACACTGAGATTGAGGTGGAACCATAATGGAGAATTAAAATGACAGCAACTGGAAAATTTGTTGACTGTACAAAGCTGTTCTATGAAGCGATCATTTGGTATCTGCAGTGCAGGGAGATATTGTCGTGAACACTGAATGCACTGAACTACATTGGATCAAGTGCAAGTGAATTGCTACTTCACCTGAAAGAACTTGTTTCCTTCCCTTGATGGTGGGAAGGGATGAGATAAAATGATAAAGTGATCTGCTGTTAGAATACAATTTATTAACAAAGACAATATATCAGTTGCCTTGATTATTGATCTAATGGCCTCTCTCCTTGGAACAAATACTAAATCTCAAATCAATTAAAAAAAGTTGTTTAATGATTTTCCTTTTCTAAATGCAAGCTCATGTTCCTTGCATTGTTGAAAAACAGATCAATGGGAGAAACAAAATAACTCATGCTCTCAGAAGTTGCTTCGCTTTTGTTTCATTTGCCATCTTCCTCATAAAATATTAGACCATAAGATAATAGGAATAGAAATAGGCCATTTGGGTTGTGGTCTGTCATTCCATCATGAGCTGATCCTTTCTCTCACAGCCCAGTTCTCTGCTTTCTCCATATAACCTTTGATACCTTGACTATTCAATCTCTTCCTTAATTACACCCAATGACCTGGCCTCCACAGCTGCCCATGGCAGCAAATTCCAGAGGTTCATCACTCTGACAAAAGAAAATTCTCCGCATCCCTGTTTTAAATGTGCACTCTTTAATCCTGAAGTTGTGCCATCTTGTCCTTGACTCCACTACTGTCCAGGCCTTCAGCACTTGAAATGCTTCTAGGTGGTTACCCCCTCATTCTTCTGAATTGCAAGGAATACATTCCAAGAGCCATCAAATGATCCTCATATGCTCATACCTCCATTCTGGAAATCATTCTTGTAAATCTTCTCTGAACCCTCTCCAATGCCAGGACGTCCTTTCTTAAATAAGGAGACGAAAACTGTACCCCGTACTCCAAGTGAGGCCTCACCAAGGCCTTATAAATAAAGCCTTAACATCACTTCTTGATGTTGGTCCTGAACAATGCAGAGCTCCAGAAATCCCTGTGATAGTACAGATTCTATCACCAATGTGTATATCTACATATGTACAGATGGTAGTGTAGGATGACTGTGATTGGCTGAGAGTGTAGCCACACCTACTGGCAAGTCTTAAAGGATTGCTCCTAGCCAGACCAGGTTATTCTGGACTGGTCGACCTACTTGTGATATGCTCCAGTCTTTTAGTTAATAAAAGCCTTGGTTTGGATCAACAAGTCTTTGGTTCTTTCCACGCGCATTACAATCCCCTCTATAGACTGATCATATCTGTGTGGTGACAGGTTGTGGGAGCACTGGTGGCACTGAAGAGACTGTGTTTTTTCTTCTCTTTCTTATTAGTGGTGACACCTCTCTGTGTGCCTTTATGTCTGGCAAAATTTGACAAATTTGTGTATTTATGTACATGACAATAAAGGAATATTGAATCTTTAATATTTGATTTCAAATAAGTGAATACAACAAAGCCATGCTTGAAAATAATGATGGCAAATAAAATGTTAAACGATTAAAATAAGAGTGGTAAATCCCAAAACTACAGGTCAGTCTGCATCTGTGGCAAGTTTTCAATTCAAAGAAGATTCAGCAGAGCTGAGACATCTCTCCAAATTAAAGTAATCAGTTCTGTAATCACAGTAATCATGTTGCAAGATTTGTAATGTAAAGGCATAATATGGAGACACAAGATCAATTAATTACAGCATATTTCGGCATATAGGTCGAGTCGTAAAACCCTCAAAAATCCCTCACAAAATGGGGGTCGATTTATTATACTTTTGAGATCTTAAATTCACTGAAAAAAAACAGATTGACGTTGATTCAGCATATAAATCGATGTTGGAAGCACCTCCCCAACGCTGGGGCCGCTGGTCCCTGACACCTCCCCACTTCTGGGTGCCACCATAACCTCTCCTACCTGGGATCCTGATGTCGCCGACGCCACTCCAGCCTGGTAGGCCGAGATTCCTGCTCTCACTGGGCCATCGCTGCTTCTGCCCGGTCGGCAGGCACAGATTATTTTTCTTACTTACTTAATTTACATCTTTGTTACTTGAGATTGTGGTGTTTTAGAAATTTTTGGGTTGTTCCTGGAAGGCCCGGAAAAATGGGGGTCGATTTGTATGCTGGATAAAAATGAGGCTTAAAAGTGGGGGGGGGGGGGGGTTGACTTACCTGCCGGTCGACTTACACACCAAATTATATGGTAATTAAATTCAGACAAAAAACCTAGAATCAGTAATAGTACAGTAACCAGCTTTTATTGTCTTAAAAGCTCTCCAGTTAACAAATGTTCCACAGAGAAGGGAGTCAGCCTACCCAAATGGTCTGTGATTTGCAACACCAGGGTCTCTACTTTCATTTAGGTTGTGTGATTACTTTGAAGAACATTTCAGCTCAGTTCATTCTGTATGATCTTAGAAACATAGATGTCACATTTGTGGCCCGAAATGTGAAGTTAATAAAACATTAAACACAAGTTTTATCAGATAAACTTCTCAGTGGCTTTATTTTCCAGTTTCCTTTGTTCTCCTGCTTGTGTTCTTATCTCTCTCTCTCATACCACGTGATTTCCGGTACATCTCATACATATTCATTATCATGACATCCCTCCTTTAATCAGAAATAAACTTTACCTTCACTTATCAATATCCCTCGGAAACCTACAAACATCGTAACTAATGGTAATACTATAACTCAACTACATAAAATTTACTTCCTACAGCACTCATACATGCACTTTATGATATAAGATTAAAATACTGTCCCAAAGTTCTTATTAAAACTAAAGCACAAAGTCTTCGTATCGTTTGGGCACTTTCCGGTTTCATTTCGGCCTGCCTGCGATATTGTCGTCGCTTCTCGGTTGTTCACTCTCAGCGTCGGCAATACTGCTCGCCACGGTTTCGGGTGTTTCTGGCGCTCTAGTCACTTCATCAGGAGTGCTGGTAACTGCCTCTGGAACATCATCAGGTCTCTCAGTTTCAGCATCTCGTATTGGCTTTTCAACCTCTTCGCTCGATGTATCTCTGGATTGGTACCTTTTTACACTTGATACATTTCTCTTATACAGGACTCCAGTCGGAGACTTGACTGTCACCATACTGCCACTTCTGGATACGACAGTATAGGGTTGATGGTAATAAGGTGTGTCTAGCTTACCACCAGTTTCATGCCTCACTAGAACATTATCTCCTGGCATGATGTCTGAGTACTTGGCTCCACGTTTCGAATCTGTGTACAGCTTTGCTGCACCTTTCTTTTCAGCATCGTGGTCCCTCATCTCCTGGTCGTCTCGGATTTCCTTTATTTCTGGCATTTTTGTGCGGATTTTTCTCCCAAAAAATGCTTCTGCAGGACTTTTTCCAGTGGTTGCATGAGGCGTTGCTCGATAGACAGCCACATAAGATAGCAATGCTTCTCGCCAATTTTGTCCTTCAGTGTGTGCAATCCTCAATCGTTTTTCAATGGACTGATTTTGTCTCTCTACTTCTCCGTTGGCTTGCGGCCATTTCGGAGTTACTTTATGATGGTGGATACCTGTGGTCCTCATGTATTCTGCAAATGTCTCTGAAATGAATTGTGGACCATTGTCAGAGTATAATGTAACAGGTAATCCATATCTTGCGATTATCTCTGCTAACGCTTGTATTGTTTTTTCAGTGGTTGTGGACTTCAACACCACGTACTCATAGTATCTGCTGTAGTAATCTATCACTACCCTAATTGATTCACCCGTCGGTAAAGGTCCGAGAAAATCAACAGCTACGTCGATCCATGGACCAGTCGGGAGTTGCGTACTCTGGATCGGTTCTGGCGGATTACTCCTACTTGTGATTTGACATCCGTGACAAGTTTTAACAAATTTCTCTGCATCTTTATCACAACCTGGCCACCATACCTTGGTCCTGAGGTTTTGCTTGGTACCAACAATGCCTAGGTGTCCTTCATGCGCTAAGGATCGATCTTCGGTCTCAATCTTTGCAGAATCACCAATCTGCAACCTCTTAATACACACTGTCCGATGCAACAAAGTTCGTCTCTAATGGGAATGTAAGCCTTGTGAGTACACTTGTCCCATTGTCCACTCTGTATGCATTCTCTTACTTCCATGAGTTCTGGATCACGTTCGGATTCTCTCTCGACTTCCTTCGTAGTCACAGCTTTCGGTGTCGGCTGAATAGCTACGAAGCGTACAAAGCTCTCTGTTTCTGTTCCCAATTCTGACTTGGATTGTGGACCTCCATCCTTCACCAATCTGGACAGCGGATCTGCAATGTTTGCTTTCCCTGCTATGTGGATTACTTTATATTTGTAGGGTTGTAGTCTGAGTACCCATCTCTCTATTCTGGCACATGGTTTGGATCTAGGTGCATAGACCACCACTAATGGCTTATGATCTGTGATGAGTTCAAATTCAATGCCGTATAAATATGCATGGAACCTCTCACAGGCCCATACAAGTCCGAGTGCTTCTTTCTCTGTCTGAGAGTATCTTCTTTCCACATTTGATAATGATCTGCTGGCATAGGCAATGATTCTTGGTCCTCCATCATGCATCTGGACCAACACGGCTCCTGAACCAACTGGGCTGGCATCCGCTATGACTTTGGTTGATGCCGCCGGATCGTAATAACCAAGAGTTTTTGCATCTGTCAGGCTTTGCTTCAGCGCTGTGAACGCTTTCTTCTGCTCAGATCCAAAATGAAATGGTACACCTTTCCTGGTTAGTTTCCTTAGTGGTTCTGCCACTGTAGCGAAATTAGGAATGAACTTTGCACAAAAATTGACCAATCCTAGGAAACTCCTCACCTCTGTTGCGTTCTGAGGTGCACGTGCCTCTGCAATAGCTTTCACCTTGGCTTCTGCAGGGTTTAGTCCTTTCCGTGTTAGTCTGTGTCCCATGAAGTCCATTTCTGACACACCGAACTGGCACTTGTTTCCATTCATGGTAAGGCCTGCCTCCTGTAGTCTAGATAGTACACGCCTCAACCGTTTGTCATGCTCTTCCTTCGTTGGTGCATGGACTATGATGTCGTCAGAAATGTTGGCAACTCCAGGAATGCCTTGAATCACTCGATGGATTTCATACTGGTAGATCTCCGAAGCTGCATTAATTCCAAAAGATAGTCTCTTGTAACGATACAATCCACAGTGAATCACAAATATTGTTACATCTCGGGAACCTGGATCCAGCTCTAATTGATGATAGCCCCATTTCAGATCAATTTTTGAGAATACCTTGCTGGTAGTTAGTTCTTGAAGTATTTCTTCCACTGTTGGTATAGGGAGTCGTTCTCTAATTATAGCTTCATTGGCCATTCTCATGTCAACACATAGTCTTATGTCACCCTTTGGTTTGGGCACAATCACTACGGGACTGATCCATTGTGTTGAATGTTCCACCGGTTCTCTAATGTCTTGTTCGATCAATTCTTTAATTTTGGCTTCGACTTTCCCACGAAGTCCAAACGGAGTTCGGCGCATTGGATGTGCCTTGGGTTTGACCGTTTCATCTACCGCTAGCTTCATTTGTCGACCTTTCAGCTTTCCTACTCCTTGGAAGACTGCGGGGAATTCTTGCTTCATATCCTCGTATGACTGAATTGAATTGACACAAGCTCCAATATGAAGTATTGCCAGGTCTTGCGCTGTGCTTCTACTCAGCAATGGTTCTCCCCTCTCTTCTATGACCATAAACTCTGCTTCGGTGTACTTATCTCCAGCTTCAACAGTTGCAGTAAAACATCCAATGGTCTGCAATGGCTTGGTTGCTGTGTATGAATACAGTTTCTTGGAACACTTCTTTGAGGTACAGATGATCTTTTTCCTTTTCAACTTCTCCCATAAATGTCGATCAATCACATTACTGTCACTGCCTGAGTCTACAATGACCTGCACTGTCACTCCACCAATGATCTCTGGGACCTTCTCATGATGTACTTCATTCAACGTAAGTTGGTAACAGCTCTGTCCCTCCTGGGTATCATCATCGTCACCGTCTATCTGGCGAATGGTGTCTTTCTTTCCAGGATACTTTCCTTTCCCCCAGGCTTTGCCTTTGGAAGTTGTACTCTTCCTCTTCTGGTCTGCATTGGACTTGCTTTTGCACTTCTTTGCAAAGTGGTCCTTACCTCCACACTTTCTGCAAGCTTTGCCTTTGGCCGGGCAATATGGGTCTTTTCCAAAGTGACCTCGGTTTCCACATCTATAACACTCCACGTCCTGTGTCGACTATATCATGGCTGGTTATGGCGATGTGAGAGCATCTTAATTTGCTGGCTTGAGTTGTCTTTCAGGGTCATGGTATGAAATTGCCCTTCAACAGCCTCTAATGCAGCAGCAATGGTTAAAGCATCGGTGAGTTCCAACTCACTCCCTCTTTCCAGTAGACGTCTTCTGAGTTTATCTGATCTGCAGTGCTGTATGACTTGATCCAATAATTGGTTGTCCAAATCAGCTGGCATGTAATTGCATCCAACAGCTAGCTGGCGTAGTCTCGTCACGTACTGAGCAATTGTCTGGCCATCTTCTTGTCTCGTTCTCCGAAACAAATGGCGTTGAAATGTAGCATTCGGAGTCACTACATAGTGTGCATTTAATGCATCTACCGCTTTCCGGTAGTCATCCTTTCTTCCAGTATTCGAAAGTGTCTTAAATGTTTCCCGAACTGGGGATCCTGCGGTGAAAAGAAGTAACGCCCTTCTCTGCGCTCTTTGTTCAACTGTACCGGTATCTAGAAATAGGCCACGACTGTTGGCGTAGGATTCAAATTCTTCCAGCCATGCCTTCCACTTCACACTTACAGTGCTTGCATCACCAGTCGGGTCAAAATGAGCAATTCCACTATGTGTTAGAAAGTCACCGTCTGCACCAGCCATGAGGAAATATTCCAGCCCCAAAAGTACAGAGTCACAGAGAAAATTCTTATCACCTTGAAGTTGTCTGTAATCCTCTGTAATCTTCTTTAGTCTTTAATTTTCTTCAAGCTTCTTTCATCCTCATTGCCAATGTCACATTTGTGGCCCGAAATGTGAAGTTAATAAAACATTAAACAGAAGTTTATCAGGTAAACTTCTCAGTGGCTTTATTTTCCAGTTTCCTTTGTTCTCCTGCTTGTGTTCTTATCTCTCTCTCTCATACCACGTGACTTCCGGTACCTCTCATACATATTCATTATCATGACAATAGAAACATAGAAGATAGGAGCAGGAGTAGGTCATTCGACCCTTCGAGCCTGCTCCGCCATTCAACGAGACCATGGCTGATCTTAAAGTTCAGTACCCCATCCCCGCCTTCTCTCCGTAACCTTTAATACCCTTATACTGAAGAAATATATCTAATTCCCTCTTAAATATATTTAATGAACCTGCCTCTACTGCCCTCTGTGGCAATGAATTCCACAGATTCACCACCCTCTGGGTAAAGAAATTCCTCCTCATCTCGGTCCTAAATGGTTTGCCTATTATCCTCAAACCATGGCCTCGGGTTCTGGATTTTCCCATCATTGGAAACATCCCATCTGCATCCATTCTGTCCAGTCCTGCCAGAATTTTATATGTCTCTATGAGATCCCCTCTCAATCTTCTAAACTCCAGTGAGTACAATCCCAATTTGCCCAATCTTTCCTCATAAGTCATTCCTACCATTCCAGGTATCAGCCTGGTGAATCGCCTCTGCACTCCCTCCATTGCAAGAACATCCTTCCTTAGATAAGGTGACCAAAACTGCACACAGTACTCCAGGTGGGGTCTCACCAAGGCCCTGTACAGCTGCAGGAAGGTATCCTTGTTCCTATACTCAAACCCTGTTGATATGAAGGCCAACATACCATTTGCCTTTTTAACCGCCTGCTGTACCTGCATGCTCGCCTTCAGAGATTGGTGTACAAGTACCCCTAGGTCTCTCTGCACTTCCCCATCTCTTAATCTATTGCCATTCAAATAGTAATCTGCCCTCCGGTTTGTATTACCAAAGTGGATAACCTCACATTTATCCACATTGTAGTGCATTTGCCATGTATCTGCCCAGTCCCTCAATTTATCCAAATGACACTGGAGCTTCCTGACCCCCTCTTCCGTGCTCACAACCCCTCTTAGCTTAGTGTCATCTGCAAATTTGGAGATATTACATCCAATCCCCTCATCCAGATCATTAATGTAAATTGTGAACAGCTGGGATCCCAGTACAGATCCCTGTGGCACCTAACTGGTCACCGCCTGCCACTCAGAAAATGAGCCATTTATCCCAACTCTCTGTCTTCTACCTGCCAGCCTGTTCTCAATCCACATCAATACTTTGCCCCCAATCCCATGAGCCATGATTTTGGAAGCCAGTCGTTTATGCAGTACCTTATTGAAGGCCTTTTGGAAGTCCAGGTACACCACATCCACTGACTCTCCCCCCATCTATTTTACCTGTCACCATCTCAAAGAATTCCAATAGATTTGTCAAGCACGATTTACCTTTTGTAAATCCATGTTGACTCCGTCCGATTCCTTCTCTGCTAGTCATATGCTCTGCTATAACACCCTTAATAATGGATTCCATTATTTTGCCCACTACTGATGTAAGGCTCACCGGCCTATAATTCCCCGCTTTTTCTCTACCCCACCTTTTTAAATAGTGGGGTAACATTAGCTGCCCTCCAATCCATGGGTACTGATCCTGAGTCTATCGAGTTCCGGTAAATAATTCTTAAAGCATCTGCTATCTGAATGGCCACTTCCTTAAGTTCCCTAGGATATAGATTATCAGGCCCTTGGGATTTATCTGCCTTCAATCCCATCAATTTCCCCAAGACCATGTCCTTAGAGATACTGATTTCTTTCAGTTCCTCCCTTGCATTAGTCTCTATGTTTCCCAACGTCCTTGGGAGGTTATTTGTATCCTCTCTTGTAAAAACAGAACTAAAGTAAGAATTTAATTGGTCTGCCATTTCCTTATTCCCCATTATATATTCCCCTGATTCCGACTGCAAAGGATCTATTCTGGATTTCACCAATCTTTTCCTCTTGACATATTTATAAAAGCTTTTACAGTCGGTTTTTATATTTGCCGCAAGCTTACTTTTGTAATTTATTTTTGCTCTCTTGATTAATCCCTTTGTCCTCCTTTGGTGCATCTTGAACTGCTCCCAGTCTTCAGTTGTGGTACTCTTTTTGGCCAATTGATATGCTCTCTCTTTGGACCTAATGCTGTCACTAATTTCCCTTGTTATCCACGGTTGAGTCACCTTTTTTGGTTTATTTTTATGCCAAACCGGTATAAATGATTTTTGCAATTTCTTCATTAGATCTGTGAATGCTTTCCATTGTCTATCCACAGTCAACTCCCCCATAAACACCACCCAATCAATCTTACTCAACTCCCGTCTCATACCATCATAATTCCCTTTATTTAAATTCAGGACCTTAGTCTCGGTTTTAATTTCATCACTCTCCATGTCGAGTGAGAATTCGATCATATTGTGATCGCTCCTACCCAAAGGGCCTCGTACAACAAAATTGTTGATTAGCCCCTTATCCTTGCATAATACCCAATCTAAAATGGCCTGCTCCCGAGTTGGTTCTTCTACATATTGGTCTAGATAACCGTCCCGTAAACATACAAGGAATTCCTCCTCCTCAGTATTTTTACTAATTTGGCTAGTCCAATCTATATGCAAATTAAAGTCTCCCATGATGACAGCTGTTCCCTTATTGCACGCTTTTCTAATTTCTCTTTTAATGCCTTCCCTCACCTCTACACTACTATTTGGAGGCCTATATACCACCCCCACTAACATTTTATGCCCCTTGCTATTCCTAGTTCTACCCATATAGATTCCGCATCTTCCAAGTTGATATCCTTTCTGTCAATCGTGTCGGTCCCTTCTCTCACTATCAATACTACCCCACCCCCTTTTTCTTTCTTGCTGATCCCTCCTAAATATCGTATATCCCGGGATGTTAAGTTCCCAGGCTTGCCCACCCTGCAGCCATGTTTCTGTAATCCCAATCAAATCATGTTTGTTTATCTCAATTTCCACAGTTAATTCATCTACCTTGTTCCAAATGCTTCTTGCATTAAGATATAAAGCCTTCAGATTTGCTTTTTTCACCCTCCTTGCTCTTTCCATTGAAGGAGGAGAACCTGAGGAGGGACTACCGTGAGCTCGGAAGGAGGTTAAGAAGCAGAACCTCCAGGATTGTAATCTCGGGGCTGCTACCTGTGCTGTACATGGGTGGGAGCAAAAATAATAAAATCAGGAGGTTAAATGTGTGGCTGGAGGAATGGTGCAGAGTGCAGGGATTCAGGTTCGTTGACCATTGGGATCTCTTCTGGGGAAGACAAGACCTCTACAGGAGGGATGGTTTACACCTGAATGCAATGGGGGGCAATATACTGGCAGTTAGGTTTAAAAATGCTGTCAGATTTGATTTAAACTAATTTGGCAGGGGGAAGGGAACAGGACTGATAGGGAAGCAGATAGGAGAGTGAATATAGGGCTGTTTCCATTAGATGGTGAAACAATAAGGAAAAAGGGAACTAAAAAGAATAGGAGAGTAGGGGCAAGTGCATCGAGAACAAAGGTGGAGGGAGAAAGGAGATATGGTATCAAGGTATTGTGTATGAATGCACGGAGTGTAAGGAATAAAATGGATGAGCTTGAGGCACAAATGGCAATGGGAGGTTATGATATTGTCGGAGTAATGGAGACATGGCTGCGGGAAGGCAGGATTGGGAAATAAATGTTCCAGGGTACACGTCCTATAGAAAAGACAGAAAATTAGGAAGAGGAGGTGGGGTAGCTCTGTGGGTAAGAAATGAAATTCAGGCGTTTGAAAGGAAAGACATTGAAACAGGTGGGGTAGAGTCTGTTTGGATAGAATTAAGAAATTGTAAAGGCATGAGGACCATAATGGGGGTTATTTACAGGCCTCCGAAAAGTAGCTTAGATATCAGTAGAAGTATAAATCAGGAATTAAGAGTGGCATGTCAAAGTGGTAGCAATACAGTAGTTATGGGGGACTTTAACATGAAGGTGGACTGGGATAATCAGACGGGGGCAGGAGCACAAGAGACTGAGTTTATTGAATGTCTACAAGATACTTTCTTGGAGCAGCTAGTGGAGGAACCTACCAGGGGGGAGTCGATTCTGGACTTGGTGCTGTGCAGTGACGCAGAGTTAATAAGTGACCTCGATGTAGGGGAGCCATTAGGGAATAGTGACCATGGTATGGTTGCTTTCGAGCTGCAATTAGAAAGGGAAAAAGAAAGGAAGTCGGAAGCATCTGTACTGCAGTTAAATAAAGGGGATTATGCAGCTATGAGGGAGGAGCTAGCCAAAATAAAATGGAAAGATACACTAGCTGGGAGGACAACTGGGGAAAAATGGCAGGTATTTTTGGACATTTTTCACAGGTTTCAGGACAAATTTATTCCAAAGTGGAGGAAAGGTTCTAGGAGATGCAAATGGCAGCCGTGGCTAACTAATGAAATCAAGTGTAATATCAAATCCAAAGGGAGTAAGTATAGGATAGCGAAGCGGAGTGGGAAGTTAGAGGATTGGGAAACCTTCAAAGAGCATCAGAGGGTAACTAAGAAACTCATAAATTAAGTACGAGAGGAAATTAGCAAATAATATAATGGAGGATAGCAAAAGCTTTTTTAAATATGTGAAGAGGAAGAAATTGGTTCGGTCCAAAATTGGTCCATTAAGAATGGAAAAGGGTGAAATTATTACCGGAAACAAGGAGATGGCTGAGGAATTTAACAAATACTTTGCAACTGTCTTCACCAAGGAGGATATAGGTTATGGTCAGTTAGGGGGTAATGGTCATGCGGTGTCAAGAGACTTGGGGAACTTTCCTGGGGAAGTAGGGGATCTAATGGATATCCGGATCCAGAAACAGGAGGTTGTGAGTAAATTGTTGGGACTGAGGGCTGATAAATCCCCAGGGCCTGATGGGCTGCATCCCAGGGTGCTTAAAGAAGTTGCTATGGAAATTGTGGAAGCACTGGTCGACATTTTCCAAAGTTCCATAGATTCGGGGGAGGTCCCTGAGGATTGGAGAGTGGCTGATGTGGTGCCGATTTTTAAGAAGGGAGGGAGGGAGAAAACGGGAAATTATAGACCGGTCAGCTTGACGTCGGTGGTGGGGAAGATATTGGAGTCTATCATAAAAGGAGTAATAGCAGAACACTTAGGCAGAAATAATAGTATAAGGGCTAGTCAGCATGGATTCCTTAAGGGTAAGTCATGCTTGACTAACCTTCTGGAATTTTTCGAGGATGTGACGAAGAGGGTGGACTTGGGAAAGCCTGTGGATGTGGTGTATTTGGACTTCCAGAAGGCCTTTGATAAGGTACCGCACGGGAGACTAGTGGGCAAGATCAGGGAGCATGGTATTGGAGGTAAGGTGCTGACATGGATAGGAAATTAGTTAAGAAATAGGAAACAAAGGGTTGGGGTAAGCGGGTCTTTTTCAGGATGGCAGGATGTGACGAGTGGAGTGCCGCAGGGATCGGTATTGGGTCCTCAGTTGTTTGTAATTTATGTAAATGATTTGGATGAGGGGATTATTAATAATTTGAGCAAATTTGCAGATGACACGAAACTGGGTGGCGGTGTGGGGTGTGAGGAGGATGTCAGGAAAATGCAGAGGGACTTGGACAGGTTGGGGGAGTGGGCTGCTGAATGGAAGATGACGTTCAATGTAAGCAAATGTGAGGTTATCCATTTTGGGGGCAATAATAGGAAAGCTGAGTATTATTTAAATGGAGACAAGCTAGGGAGTGGGGAGGAGCAAATGGATCTGGGAGTACTTGTTCACCGGTCACTGAAGACTAGCATGCAGGTTCAGAAAGCTGTGAAGAAGGCTAATAGCATGTTGGCTTTCATAAAGAGGGGATTGGAGTATAGGAACAGAGACGCCCTTCTGCAGTTGTACAGGGCCCTGGTGAGACCCCACCTGGAGTATTGCGTCCAGTTCTGGTCTCCAATTTTGAGGAAGGACATACTAGGACATACTAGCTATAGAGGGTGTGCAGCGCAGATTTACAAGGTTAGTTCCAGGGATGGCGGGGTTGACATATTCTGAAAGGCTAGAAAAACTAGACTTGTATCCGATGGAGTTTAGAAGGATGAGGGGGGACATGATTGAGGTATACAAAATTATCAGGGGGATAGACAGGGTGAAGTCGGATTACTTGTTCCCAATGATGGGGGAGACAAGGACTAGAGGGCATAGTTTAAGAATACAGGGTAGACCCTTTAGGACGGAGATGAGAAAACATTTTTTTACCCAGAGAAATGTGAATCTGTGGAATGCTCTGCCACAGAGGGTGGTAGAGGCGGATTCGCTGATTATGTTCAAAAGAGAGTTAGATAAGACTCTAGTGGGCAAAGGAGTTAAGGGTTATGGGGATAAGGCTGGAAAGGGGTACTGATGGTAGTGATCAGCCATGATCTGTAAAATAGCGGTGCTGGCTCGACGGGCCGAAGGGCCTACTCAGCTCCTATTGTCTATTGTCAATTGTCTATTTTCTGATTTTTTACTTTCGCTGCCTAACCTAACTTTTCCTGTTTTATCTTTTCTGTCCTTTGCCCTATCATACAGGTTCCCACCCCCCTGCCAAATTAGTTTAAACCGCACCCGACGGCTGTACCAAACCTAGCTGCCAATATATTGACCCCTTTTGGGTTTAGGTGCAACCCATCCTTCTTGTAGAGGTCATGCCTTCCCCAGAAGAGATCCCAATGATCCAAGAAGCCAAAACCCTGTCCTTTACACCAGTCCCTCAGCCACACATTCATTTTTCTTAACCTTCCATTTTTGTCCTCAGTTGCACTTGGCACAGGTAACAAACCAGAGATCACCACCCTGGCTGTCTTATTTCTTAGTTTCTGTCCTAGCTCTCTGTAATCCTTTTTCAGTACTTCCTCCTTCTTGTTATCTATGTCATTGGTACCCACATGTACCAAGACATCAGGCTGTTCACTTTCCTCTTTTAGAAATCCCTGGACCCGATTTGAGATATCCCGATTTGAGATATCCCGATTTGAGATATCTTGGGCTTCCAGTTCCTGTCATTCTAATTTTCCACCCATGCCCTTGGTGATCTCTCTGCCTTTGGACCCCTATATTGTCATTTCACTTTTGCTATTTTATCTCAGTGAGATTAAATGAGAAAGATAGTGAGACCTGACTAGGAGTTGTGCTGCCTGTTTAACCCTTCTGCTCTGCACGTCTACCTCATGATTAATCACTCTCTTTGTCCACATGTCATCTTTGTTACAGAAGGGTGAAATGTCAGTTCATTTAAAAGAGGTGTAAAGGGCTAACTGAATACAGAGACAAAGAATGGCCCATAAAGTGCAGAAAGGTCACAAATGCTGTTTAACCTTCAGGATGGGATAGTGCAGGGGATACAGGACACAAAATATTGGAGAAAGCAATGAGGAGAAATTAACCAGCTGGACAATCTCTTAAATAAATGGGGATTACCCAGTGATAAATGAATGGTTATTGTCCACCTTATGGGGTGTGTAGCTTGTAAATTGGTGGAAAAGCCTTTGAGGTGTTTCCTCTTGTGCATGTGAATAAACAATTTGAATGTTGAGATGAGCTGTTAAGTTTATTATTTTACACTATCCACTTAGTTCGGTGATTCCCAACCTTTTACTTTCCACTCACATCCCACTTTAAGTATTCCCTATGCCATAAGTGTTTTGTGGTTAATAAGGGATTGCTTAAGGTGGGATGTGAGTAGGAAGGGAAGGTGAGAACCACTGCTCTAGGCCCAATTATCACTGAAGTATTTTGCTTGAGAAAAATTGTCATTGGCCCATTTCCTTTGGAGTTATGAAATCGTGCACATACCAAATCAATTTGGAATGATTCAAACTTTTTCTTTCCGCCCACATCCCACCTTAAGCAATCCCTTATTAATCACAGAACACTTATGGCATAGGGAATACTTAAAGTGGTATGTGAGTGGAAAGTAAAAGGTTGGGAATCACTGAATTTTAGTGATGACTCAATAACTTGATGACTCCTTACACTGCGTGTTCATGGTTAGCGAGATTCCATTGTCATCTGCATTACTGACTGAAATTTAATGGATGTCCAATCTCAGAGCTGTACCAGTTTCTCTTTGCTTAATCATAGAAAACAAAGATGAATGATTGGTTCCCAACTGCCTTTGTCTAACAGATGTTCTCTGAAATGTTCCCGATTCTCTTGCATTTTCTTAAAGTGTGTTAGTCAGAATCAGTAACCACAGTATTTTAGTATTGTTTTAAAACGCTCCATGTTATTAGGCAGGCTTTAAAACTGTATTTTCCTTAAATCACAGCCCTTTCTAAACCTGCTGTCCAAAAATCATATGTTAAAATGAAATGATTATAATGACAGCAATTTGACAGAGGAACTATACATGTGCAATTTCTTTAAAGTCTGGCAGTTTCCCTGGAGAGAAAAAACAAAATTATCTCAAGGCAGCTCTAATTTGAAGTGATGGTTTTGATGAAGAAGTTGAGGTGGGTTCTACTCTCCCAGTTTAAGCGAACTTAGAAGCTATTACGCAATTGGGATCGAAACCAGGCAAGATTTGTTCTTAGCATTATTTAACGGTCATTCATGTCCCATTGGGAAAGGTTAAGGCTATAATTGGCCCTTGTCTGAAACCACTCAAGCTGCAGAATATGTTAAGGTTAGCAATAGTTTTCAGTCTAATTGCTCCCTTCTGAGTTAATCATGAAACAATACATGCACAGCAGTAGGCCACGACTCATTTACTTTTTTCCAATGACTTTTTCCAAGAGATGATTAGTATGTCATTTTGTTTCCCCACTACTTCATTGTCATTCACAGAACATAGAACAGTATAGCACTCCATTATGTGATGAATATATTTTTTTTAAACTTCATTGATTCATATGTTTTGGGAGAGAGTCCAAATAGAACATTTTTGGAAGGATTTTTTCCAAACTTTATCAATGATTCTTACGATTAAATTAGAAGCATGTCTTTTGATTGCTTTATTTGGTTTTGCTTTAGAAGAGGCTATATCTCTGCCCTCAACTCAGGAGAGAATCCTAGCTTTTGCTTCGTTGATAGCCAGATGAGCAATTTTGATGAAGTCGAAGGATAATGTTTCACCCCCTCACATTCAATGGTTACACGATATCATGTCTTATTTAAGTTTGGAAAAAAATTAGATATAATATTAAAAATGCAAAGTCTGAATTTGTTAAGATGTGGGGCCCATTCATGGATTATTATTATAATCTGAGGATTTAAGTGGTGTGGATGCTCCGGGGTTTTCCTGTCTGGTGTTTGGCGGCTGTTATTCTATTTACAATATATACAGATAACCTTGTTTAGACAGAGGGGGGTAGATAAGTAGGGATATTTTTTTCCTAATTTTTTCCCTTTTTATTATTGACAAATAAGTAAATGGGGGGGGGGTGGTGAGGGGTTAACTACAGATTAAGGATCTTATCATAAAACGACATGATCACATCAGAGAAGTAAAAAATATCTTATATAAGAGGATTTAATGTGTATTATTTATATAATTTTTGTATTCAGTATTATTTTTGGGCATAGTACAAGTTATGATCTAATTGTTTAATTATTATAATTATAGGATTTAATGACCTGAATGAAATCAGTTATGCAATAGTTCTGGTTATGCTTTTAATTTACAATTGACATATATATGATATGATCTGATTTATGTTATCATTAGGTTACCTTGTGTAAAGGGTTTTGGTTAAACTCAATAAAAATATTTTAAAAACAGGCCCTTCGGCCCACAATGTTGTGCCAACCTTTAGACCCACATAACACTCAACTTAAAATTCATCCATATGCTTGTCTAATAATCTCTTGAATTTTACCAATGTACTTTCCTCCACCACTGACCCAGACAGTGCCTTCCACACACCAACCACTCTGTGTAACAAACCTTCCTCCAATATCTCCCTTGAACTTCCCACCTATTACCTTAAAACCATGCCCTCTTGTTTTGTGAAGGAGGCACTGACTCTCTACTCTATCTGTTCCTCTTAATATCTTGTATACCTCTTTCATGTTTCTTCTCATCCTCTTTCTCTCCAAAGAGTAAAGCCCTAGCTCTCTTCATCTCAGCTCATAATGCATACTCTCTAAACTAGGTAGCATCCTGGTAAATCTCTTCTGTGCCCTTTCCAACACTTTCATGTCTTTCCTACAATGAACTGGACACAGTGCTCCATGTGTGGTCTAACCAGAGTTTTTTAGAGCTGTACCTTGCGGCTCTTAAACTCAATCCCTCAGTTTATGAAAGCTAACAACCCATAAGCTTTCTTAACTACCCTTTCTCCCTGTGAGACAATTTTTAGGGATCTGTGGATATGGACTCCTAGATCCCTCTGCTCTTCCACACTACCAATAATCCTACCATTAACTTTGTACTCTGTCTTGGAGTTTGCCCTTCCAAAGTGTACCACCTCACACTTCTCCGGATTGAACTCCATCTGCCATTTCTCAGCCCAGGTCTTCAGCCTATCCATGTCCCTCTGCAATCGTCTACAATCCTCTACACTATCCACCAACCACCAACATTTGTATTGTCTGAAAACTTGCCAAACCACTCTTCTACCCCCTCATCCAAGTCGTTAAAAAAAATCATGAAAAGCAGAGGTCCCAGAACAGATCCTTGTGGGACATGATTAGTCACAGCCCTCCAATCCGAATGTACTCCCTCCACAACAACCCTCTGTTTTGTACAAGCAAGCCAATTGTGAATCTAAAGGCCAATCTTCGCTGGATTCCATGCCTTCTGACTTTCAGTATAAATCTACCATGTGGAACATTGTCAAATGTCTTACTCGAAATATAGAACAATTACATTAGCCCACATCCACCGCACTACCCTCATCAATATATCTGATCACCTCCTCAAAGAAATCTGTCAGGCTTGTGAGACATGATTTGCCCTTCACAAAGCAATGCTGACTGTCCCTGATCAGACCATGATTCTCTAAATGCCTATAGATCATATCTCTAAGAATCTTTTCCAACAGCTTGCCCACCACAGACATAAGGCTCACTGGTCAATAATTAACTGGACTTTCCCTACTACCTTTTTTGAACAAGGGGACAACATTTTCTGATATCATTCCCATGGATAATAAGGACACAAAAATCCAAGCCATCTCCTCTTTCACCTCATGGAGCAGCCTGGGGAACATTCCGTCAGGCCCTGGGGTCTTATCTGTCCTAAAGCATTTTAACTGCTCCAACACATCCTCTCTCTTAATATCAAGAAGCTCTAGAACATTAGCCCCACCCATATTGTCCTCACTGTCATCAAGATTCCTCTCATTGTCATTCAGACATCCACAGGAAAGGTGTCTTATACCGTTGTCCAATTGCAACATGAAAATACATTTGTAATTTTCAATGTCTATGGCAAAGAAAGAAAACACTTCTGGAGATATTCTGATGATTCCCTGTAGCTACCAATTGTTTCTGTAGAACTAATATGTGCAAATAATAGATGCATCAGGAAAAGTATGATGGGGTTATCACAGCGACAGCGACAGGATAGCTTTTCTATGCTCCATTTTAATGAAGATGCTCCATACATAGAATTATTTATCGGTAACTTTCAGTGCCTTAGGATATGCAGCACCACATGTTGTGCTTTCCTTTATTTTTAACTTCCAATAATATTTTAAATTAATTTTACTTGTCAAAATGTGACACATATTTGCTAAGATGTTTCATTTTCAAACTATTTTGAAAGAAATTATCTAGATTACTGAATGGATTATAGGGATAAATTCATCTGCTAAAATGCTTATTTGCTGAGCTTTGATTCTGAATAATTTTTTTTAGGATCATTCCATTGAATTGTTACTGTCTCCTTAATGTTTCTCCTGAAGACTCTCCTTTGTACAATCTGCTGTTCAGAGCATTAATGAACCATAGGTCATATTTAACTTGTTAATGGTTTAAGGAAAAAAAATGAATTGAATGACAAATTCCAGAATCTTTAACTTCTTACATGCAGAATACTTGTAGAATACAAACTTCCAATGGAATAATTAAAAAAAAATAATAAAAACTGGTGGCAAAATTAGTTAAAAAAAATAGATCTTCACCAGCTGCACATGGGCATAAGGAGTCTTTCTTTTTCATCCACCTCTTCAATAAAATTTATGGATGATAATACACACAGTTTCTAGATAGGGATGAAGTAAATAATGGAACTCTTTCATTAAAAATTTTGACAAACAGATGTATAGTAAACTTACGATTAGCCGTAATGCTTGAGACTAGACCTAGTTCGGTTAAGTGGCTTTTTCGGATATTCGGGAATTTCTCTAAGAAGACGAGTGGTATCAGGAGGATACATATCGGCCGCCATCGATCCCCCACATTTCTCCACCGCTGTCGCGCATCCTGCCCGGGAGCCTGAGTCCCTGCTCCGGCTTGTGAGCCTGAAGACTCACTTCACTGTAAGCTCACTTCCTGGTCACCTAAGCCACACTCTCTCCCCACTCGCTTGCCCACCTGAGCTGTGCTCTCTCCCTGCATGCCCAAGTTGTGCTCTCTCCCCACTTGCCCAATCCGCACAGTCTCCCCGCTTGCCCCAGCTGCTCTCTCTGTCAAATACCCTTTCAGCGGGGTCACTGAAATTCTGTTGGCAGATAATGCAGAATTTTAGTGACCCCACTGAAAGGGTATTTGACAGAGGGAGCAGTTCGTGGAGCAGGAAAAGAGTGCGGCTCGGGCAAACTGGGAGAGAGTGCGGCTCAGATGGGCAAGCAGGGAGAGAGCGGCAGCATGACTTTTTATGGACCATTTATTCTGAGAATAATTACCTTCAGCATTTTGCATGTAAATAGTATCCACAAAGGTAATATTAGGTCCATTAGAATCAATTTTTCAGAAGCTGATGCTGGGAGTATGCAGAAACTAAAGAAGGAACGACAGTATGATATTGATTGGATAGTTTTCACCTTAGCTCAGAATAATTCGATGATATGAAAAGGAATGGACCAGGGTAGACCTGGTCCAACTTTTTTTCAAATTGTGCCATCACGTTACGCCCAAAAAAAGTCTCAAGCATTTCGGATAATCATAAGTTTCCAATAGTTACCGAGCTTCACACACTGAATAAGTCCTGTGAATTTGGTGATTTGAAAAATTCACTCATTAGAGACAGAATCATTTGTGGAAACCCATATAATGGACTTGGAGAAAGACTGCTGTGTGAAAAAGATTTGACAGTGGAAAAGGCTGTGCATAGATGACACGACCACAAACTAAGGTGCTGCACAGGATAGACATAACAGTGCATGTGGTGAAAACAGAGAAGCAGAGCACCAGAAGTTTCTCAAAGCTACAGAAAAGCAAAGAGGTTGGCTCAAACAGCAAATGCAGCAGGTGCAGAGGTAGACATATTCCAAAGATACGTCCTGCTTATGGAAAGTGATGCAAATTCGGGGCTACCAAGAGAAAGGTATACACAGTGGATGGTGAAATGGAGGAATTCTTTGTGGATTCACTGATGCTGGAAAAACAGAATGGATAATTCCAGTGGGTGTGAATGAGACAGTAATTCCATTTAAGATCGACAAAGGAGCCCAGGTGAATCTGTTATCTGTGGACGATTACAAGACCCTCATCACAAAGCAAGATTTAATCTAGTGAAATTAAAAATGCCAGCCTACAGTGGAGAGAGACAGTTCCAGTAAAAAGGGGTTGTATAGTGATTTTCCAACACAAAGGACGGCACCTAAAGTCACAGCTACTGATTGTAGAAAAGAGTGTACAGCCAATATTCGGTCTGAGTGCATGTGAAGAACTCAACTCAGTGAAAAGAGTTTTCATAGTGGCTTCACAGTCTGAAGATGAGCACACAGCGCTCATGGAAGAGTATGCAGATGTATCTGGTGGGCTTGGAGGTTTATCTGGTGTACACAAGATTCACATGGATGAGGCAATGGCTCCTGTTGTCCATGCATGCAGGAAAGTTATGTTTCCACTTAAAGATAAATAAGAACTAGAACACATGGAATGGATGAAAGTCATACAGAAAATGGAAGAACCTACAGATTGCGTCAGCTCACTAGTAATCATGCAAAAGAAAAATGGAGTATTGGGTTTCTGTCCATATCCAAGAGAACTCAATAAAGCCATCAAGAGAGAGCATGTTGAATTCCTAATATGGGAGGAAATCATGCCCCAGTTTTCAGGGGCCAAGTGGTTTAGAAAACTTGATGCGTAATCTGGATTTTACAGATGAAGATTGATGAGGCAAGTTCGAGACTTTCAATGTTCCACAACTTTCTTTGGCTATCACATGGGATCTTGTCTACACCAGGAGTCTACCATAAAACCATCCATGTGATTTTTGAAAGTTACCTTGAGTTGTATGAGAGTCTACTAAGGAGGAGCATGATACGTGACTAAGGTAAGGGCTTGACAAGACACGGAATGTCAGTATGAAATTAAATAAAGAGAAATGTGAGTTTGGCAAAAAAAACACGAACCTTCATAGGAGATGTCCGATCTGAACAGGGAGTGAAGCCTGGTCCAAGAAAGACATCAGCCATTGAGAGTTTTGTGAGGCACTTAGATCACTTCTTGAGCAGAAAAAAAATGAGTGGATCTGGTTGCACGAGCAAAAAGAGGTCTTCCAAGCACTCAATAAACTCCCAGCAGAAGAGCCTGTACTAACATTTTATGATCTAGATAGGCACACTAGGATCTCGTCTGATGCATCCCAACATGGCTTTGGAGCAGTACTTCTGCAGCAGCATGAGGACACATGATGTCCTGTGGCCTATGCATCAAGGGCGTTAACAAGTGCAGAAGCCAACTATGCACAGGCAGAGAAAGAGCTTCGTGCCACCACTTATGCATGTGAAATGTTCCATCAATACATTTATGGACAAGCTCTTGAAGTGGAGATGACCATTAACCACTAGTCTCAATTATGTCCAAACAACTGAATGTCCCATGAGAATACAGCGCATGTTGATAAGGATGCCGAAATACAATATGAAAATTATCTACATGCCAAGAAAATACGTTTGCAACTGATGCAGTTGACAAGAAAGAAAAGAGCGTCCAAAAGATTAATGTGGAGATCCAGGTCTGTTTACATGATTATCACCTCATTTCCAGTATCCCAGAATAGAACAGACCAGATCAGAAAAGCAACAGAGACAGATGAAACAATGAAAGAGCTAAAAGATACAGTACAGAAAAGATGCCCAGCAACTAAGAATGACTGTCCAATGGGTATTTGGAATTACTGGGCATGCAGAGATGAACTTTCAGTTGTGAAAGATATGGTCATCAAGGGGAACAGGTTTGTGATTTCAGTATTGCTACACAAGGAAATGCTCCAGAAGATACACGAAGGGCACCTTGGTGAGGAAAAATACAAACATAGAGCTTGAGAGGTGATGTCCTGGCCAAGAATGAATCAAGACATAAGCCAGACCACTGCTTCACATGAAATATGCCTTACCTGTAGGCCAGAGCAGCAAACAGAACCACTTTCATCCTTTACCAGAGAGGCTGTACTTCAAAGTTGGAGTAGATTTGTTTGACTGTAATGCGAAGAGTCATATAGTAATAACAGACTATTTGTCCAATTACCCAGAGGTAGCAACGCTGCAGTCAACATCCAGCAAAGCAATTATCACTTTCATGAAAAATGTGTTTGTGGGGCACGGAGTTCCTTGTGAATTAATATCAGACAATGGACGACAATTTTCGAGCAGTGATTTTTGAGTCCATTGCAACTACTTAGGGGTTTTGACATTTAACTTCAAGCCCACATCACCCAAAGTCTAATAGCCTAGCAGAAAGTTCTGTCAAGGTGGTGAAGAGCTTTATGAAGAAAGCGCATGATGGACGAGAGTATTTCCACAGAAGTCTAAAGATTCACAGAAGTGCACCACTACAGAATGGCCTTTCTCCTGCCCAAATGCTGGTGGGTCTACACATACGTAACAACCGTCCAATGCATGAAAATCTGTTGACATCTAAAGGAGCACACAAGGTCAAACTGGCTAAAGTGGAAGAGAAAGTAAAACGGAAACAGTATCATGATAAGACTGTGAAAAGCCGACTAGTCCTGAAGGCTGGAGTTCAAATGTGAATCTGAGATCACAATTCTGGCACATTGTCCATGCATGGATATGTGCAAGAGGAAATAGATCCACAATCTTAACAGATCTATACAGAGGGAGGGACACCTCTGAGAAGGAACCATGTTGATCTACGACCACAAGCTCCAACACAGAAGGGACTAGCACATGTAAATAAGGAACATGCTGTTCAGAGTTCACAGAAAGACATAAATACTAATGCAGCAAATGCAAGCAGTGGAAGCACATACCAGACCAAAAAGGACTATTAAACAACCTCAAGAGACTAATTGAAAGCTGCTGAGTGGAAAGGGACTGGCACAGAATGTAGATACCCTTGTTATGTAGACATAGTATTGTGTGTTTTTCTTTTTTTTTAAAAAAAGGGGAAAGATGTGTTATTATGCATGTACAATAAGGAACTACATTGCCCAGTTGATAATGCATGCGGTTTTGTGTGGGAACAAAATGTAGACTACGATAGAAGTCAAATGTGTTGTTAGTTCAAGAAGCTCAAAAAATAAAGTTGTTTAAGCGTTAAAACCACGCAAGGTTTTTCCTCTTCAAGGAACAAACAAAACTGTGTCTGAAATTTGTAGTCTGATTCCACCAAAACCTTATACTTTGACTCTCTCAGATGCATCTTTCTAAATTTAGGATTAAACAAAAGTGCTGGATAAACTCAGCAGGTCTTGCAGCATCATGAAAAGAGAAAAGGCAGTTGATGTTTCGGGCCTGAACACTTCTTCAGGATGACTTTCTGAGTTTTTGTGCCAATATCAGTGTTGCAATGTGTTATTTTCTGATACCTGGAATGGCAGGAATGACTTATGAGGAAAGATTACGCAATTTGGGATTGTACTCGCTGGAGTTTAGAAGATTGAGAGGGGATCTCATAGAGACATATAAAATTCTGGCAGGACTGGACAGAATGGATGCAGATGGGATGTTCACAATGATGGGAAAATCCAGAACCCGGGGCCATGGTTTGAGGATAATAGGCAAACCATTTAGGACCGAGATGAGGAGGAATTTCTTTACCCAAAGGGTGGTGAATCTGTGGAATTCATTGCCACAGAGGGCAGTAGAGGCAGGTTCATTAAATCTATTTAAGAGGGAATTAGATATATTTCTTCAGTATAAGGGCATTAAAGGTTACGGAGAGAAGGCGAGGACGGGGTACTGAACTTTAAGATCAACCATGATCTCGTTGAATGGCGGAGCAGGCTCGAAGGGTCGAATGACCTACTCCTGCTCCTATCTTCTATGTTTCTATGTTTCTATGTAAATTGGGTCCTTGTTAATTCAAAATAGAAAGTTTGCTTCTTCTCTCCAGTTGTCTCCTAATTTTCAGAGTAAATGACTAATTTTTTTTGATGGGTTCCTGACTGCATGGAAATTGGATGCAGTACTCACATTTGACCTGAACTCAAGATTATTTGGTTCTAGAAACACAAAGCAATTATCTACAAAGGAAGTAAAAATGACAGATTTTGGCAACACAGAAAAAGAAATAAAATTTCTGCAGAAAAAAACAATTGTGCAAAACTATAGCAAAATTATGAAAGGGATAAATGTGGAGCATTACACAGAGTAAGTCCAATGTTTAAGTGCTGATGAAACAACATAATTTCACTGTGTAAACTGGATGATAAATTGGCTGAATAATAGGAAACATAACTGGTGACCAATGGTAGACATTTGGACTAGATTGCATTGTATTGTATTGCATTGCATTGCATTGCATTGTATTGCATTGTATTGCATTGCATTGCATCGTAAAAATCCTGGGAATGTTGCTGTTTATAATATATTTATTGATATATTTCATGTAACTATTAACCAAGAGACGACAGATGAATATATTTCATTTATTCTGGCAAGATAAAATTAATATAGACGATGTAACTATAGGCTGGAAAAGTAGTGGATATTTCCATAGAAGGTCATCAATGGCAGAAATGCTCCGAAGATATTGTTTTATCTCCCAAAGTGAAAGAGAGTTTGGTTTCAGATGTGTGCAGTGCCTATGTTTGGAAATGGTTTGAAAATTGAAAAGCTTATCACATTGACCTTGCGTCAAGCTCAGAGATCACAAACTTAAAAAAAAAACTGCTACATGCTGATTTATTATTTAAGTAATGATTTACAGATAAGTAGTACTTTTTTTAAACACACAAGTACAACAGGGCATGAATAATAAATGTGTGAATTACAATGCATTAATGAATCACTGCCTTTAAAAATAATTGGTTTTCTAAACTTTCTTCAAAATAACATTTAAATACCCAATGACAAAACTTGCATTGATAAATTGATCTCTGAGCCTCATATATACAAAATAAAAATGAGGAGAACACCTGAGAAAAATATTTCAGTAGATCCATAAATTTTCTTCATTATATTGTTGTTCATTACCATGTTGAAATCAGTGCAGAAAAGAAGTCAGGGCCCCTAATATGACAAAACACCAGTGAATTTGTGGGATTGAAGTACACCTTCTTCATATAGATTACGACCAATGAAGTTGCCCTATTTATGCACAATATTATACACTTACATGGCATCATAGACATATTTGTCGGATGTTGTCTATTTCTCCACCAACTAGCTATTGTAATGCACTGAAGTATAATGAAAATGTATTAAAGAGCAGAAACAACTCATTGCATTTTAAGAATAAGAAAGTGAAAATATAGCAGCTTTTAGTCTGTACAGCAGTGGTTCTCAACCTTTTTTGTCCTAGGCCCCATTTTAATTAAAAAAAAATGTACGCCCCACCATTAGTGGGAAAAAGTAATATATTCAAAAGAATTCTATTTACACCATTTACTGCAAGTGCATTTCAATGCAATTAGGTTTGGGAATACACTGGAATGCATATTTCATATTCAACTATTACTGACAAAAGGCAAAGGAGGAAAAACCCAACACCCAACCCCAACCAACCAATTTTCCCCTGCAACCGCTGCAATCGTGTCTGCCTGTCCCGCATCGGACTTGTCAGCCACAAACGAGCCTGCAGCTGACGTGGACTTTTTACCCCCTCCATAAATCTTCGTCCGCGAAGCCAAGCCAAAGAATTACTTCAGTATGTCAACCATCTCAAACACATATTCAACAAATGTCATCACTTCAGTGGGAACCTTGCCCCTGACGCTGGCTGCAGATTTTTTTGATTCAAAGGACCAATTTTGTTAGTTTCAACCTTAAATCTCCACATTTTGTAATTTCCAGTCAGTTTCTCTTAGCTTGTGGCAAATCGCTAACAGCACTGAAGGCACATTCTACTAAATAAGATGATAGAACATGTATCAATAGTTCCCTTGCTAAAGTAGTCGACTTTGGGTGTTTCTTTTCGATCTCATTAGACAGCCACATCATGGTTCCTTTCACTTTGAACAGTTTTTACATATTCATCATGTTGCAACTCAGATAACTCCTCTTGCTATTGCATTGGAACTTCAGATAAGTCCACCAGCAATGGCTGAGCTAACCAAGAGGGAAAACCATTGCCTTTAAATCACAAAATCTATCACTGAAGTCAGTAACCAATATTTTCAAATGGTCAACAATGATGCTTGTAGCAGCATTAGTTACCTTACACTTATTCAACCAATAGAATTGACCGAAATTTTTTGCAGAAATATTCCTTTGGTATAATTTTAGAAGTGTCATGAATCTAAATTTCTTTGTTTTTGCATCAACGAGTGTCATATATGCTACTTGGAGTTTCTTGTTCAATGTACTTAGTTTTTCAAAAATGTCCATCAAGTAACTCACAAATGCTTTGCCATCTGTTGTGAGCAAGAGCTTCATTTCAGGTTTGTCCTTCAAAAAGTTGCTAAGGAGATCAAACAGGTTCATAAATCTTTTGAAGCAGTTTCCCTTTGACAACCACCTTACTTCAGTGTGAAATAATATTCTCACATGTTCTGCATTTTTATTTACACAAAACTGCTTAAACAAACATTCACATTTGTCATTAGCTTTGATGGCATTGATACACTTGATCACAGAATGCAATATCTCATGTCGAACAGGGAAACTTTCTGAGCAACTAAGTTTTCTCAGTGCACAACCAACAGATTTGGATTTTCATCCTTCATTAATTTTAAACATCCTGTTTTTTTACCCATCATAGCAGGTGCACCATTTGTAGCACAAGATACAATGTTTCCTTTTGATATTTCATTTTCATCCAAATAATTTTTGAGCTTGCTGTAGATATCAACTGCTGTGGTGATTGTTTCTAATGATTCACAAAACAACGTCTCTTCTTGAATCTTTTCCTGATCAATAAATCACACGTATGCAATAACAGAGCCTCACTGTCCTATACAGCAGATTCATCCAGTTGTATTGAGAACTTTCATGATTTCAACTTCTTAATAAGTTGTTTTTTTAAAACATCTTGACCCATGTCATCTATTCTGCTGCAGAGAGTATTATTCTCAATGGCATTGCTCGGACATCTTTGTCATCCTTTTGCAGAGATATAGTATGATATTTTGCTATCAGCAGAGAAATGTCATAGCGAGCTTCAAGGGTACAGTTCAGGGCTGTAGTTTGCGCAGCAAATAAGGAAGAGATTTTTTATCTATTTTCTGTTTCAGTGTTTTAAAATATTCCAATTTCAAATGGCATGGTTAGGATGTTTTACCCTCAAATGAGCTTCAAGAAGGCCTGCTTTCATTGATTTATTTGTCAAAGTCTGTTGGCATAATAGGCAAAAAGGTGCACGTTCATCATGTACAGCAGGTATAAACCCAAACTTCAAGAACTCCACTGAATATTGACAAACATTTTGCTGCTTGGTCTACTCATTTTGAATATACAACAGCGCAAACTCCCTAAAACAGATTAATACAACAGCGCGAGGTCCCTGAATCAGATTAATACAACAGCGCGAGCTCCCTGAAACAAATTAATACAACAATGCGAGGTCCCTGAATCAGATTAATACAACAGCGCGAGGTCCCTGAATCAGATTAATACAACAGTGCAAGGTCCCTGAATCAGATTAATACAACAGCGTGAGGTCCCTGAAACAGATTAATACAACAGCGCGAGGTCCCTGAATCAGATTAATACAACAATGCAAGGTCCCTGAATCAGATTAATACAACAGCTCGAGGTCCCTGAAACAGATTAATACAATAGTGTGAGGTCCCTGAAACAGATTAATACAACAGTGCGAGGTCCCCGAAGCAGATTAACACAACAGCGTGAGCTCCCTGAATCAGATAAATCAATATTTTATTATCTTAGAATTGAAAAATGTAATAAAAGTTATGATCGAATCAAAGGAAGATACTGATCCTAAAAAAATCATGAAAAAATCACAAGGGTTGTTTCTGACATTTTTTCTCACAGGGAAGGCACCAAAACTTCACTAGCCTGGTGCTTTATTTTCTGGGGTCCCTATTTTCCAATTTTGGCTCACTCCTCAGGCTTGGTGGACTCATCAAAATATTCCCATGCTAACCCCCCCTCCCCTCCCCACCCTGGGAGTGCATATGTCCCACGTTGAAAATTTATGCTGTACTGAATAACTACCCAATCAAAAGGTAACTGTTGAAACATATTCATTACAATCTGTGAAAGATTAGAGAACATTCCAAAACAAACCTAATGACATATTCACTAACACTGTTTAAAAAAGTTAAGACATATATTTCAATTAAGTATTCATTAAATTAAATATTTACCTTGCATTTGTGAATATTTTTATACTCCTTATGATCTCAAGGCTCCTCAAATGTTTCAAATTATGGTTTGCGAGAGTGAGGAAAGAGAAATTAATGAGGATTATTCAACCCTTACAGAAAGTGCATGTTATATCTCCTATCAATCACCTTACAATTTAATATATACCATAGTAAATATGATTAACAAAATCATATTTTGTTGTATCGTTTTATTTACTATAATCCTCTCTCTAGATTCATTAAATGTTGATTAGGTTTATTTTGTAAGATTACATTTCAGAAATTACATCATTACTTATTAATCAACCATCAAAAATAATTGAATTTGCTAAACAATTCACCTGTGCTGCTTTTATCTTGCAGACATAAAAATATAAAGACATTGAAATTCTCTTGAAGTACAAGACTAACTTAAATTACTTTTTTTTCATTTTGTGTTCCATGCACCGCTCTTTTTTTGTCCTATCTATTCCAATGATTTATTTTTTGAAATCCATATTGTGATCATGTGACCTCTTACTTTCTGGTTCTATCAAGTGCTGTGTGACCTGGAAGATTAATTCTTATTGCTACAAAATGAAATCAATATTGATATTTGTTATATGAAACATCAATAATGCAATGTATTTCAACTGGCCAATTCCGGTTGGCACCTTTCATATTTTGAAGTAGAACGATATTGAAGTTGTAATTCTCATGTAGTCTCCATTGGTCTTAATATATAGAATGCACACCATCAACATATTAAAACAATATAATTATTAGTTCTCTTCATAGAAGCAGCCTGGCCATCAAGCCATAGGAAAAACTCTGAAAAGGTGATTCACCAGGACTTGGCTTGTTGTAGGGGAAAGCTGGATAGGCTGAGTCTTTATTCCCTGGAGCATTGTAGGTTGAGGGGTGACCATATATAGATATATGTACCCATCATAATTTTTGGGATAAAGACATTTTTGTCCTTTATTTTCCCCTGTGCTCCACAGTTTTAAATTTGTAATCAAACAATTCACATGTAAATAAAGAGTGCATTCCAGATGTTATTTAAGGTTATTTGTATACATTTTGATTTGACCATGTAGAAATTACAATGCTTTTTATACATGGACCCTCATTTCAGGGCATCATAATGTTTGGGACACTTGGGTTCACAGGTGTCTGTGAGTACTTAGGTGGGTTTAATTGCTTCATTGATGCAGGTATAAGTGAGCTAGGCTTGCTTCTAAGCTTTTGATCACCTTTTGAGTCTGTAGTATTTTTCAACATGTTGACCAAAGCTATGCCAATGAAAGTCAGAGGCCTTTATGAGGCTGAAAATCAAGAGTAAAACAATAAGAGACATCGCCCAAACTTTAGGATTACCAAAATCAACAGTTTGAAACATTGTTAAAAAGATAAAGCATGCTGCTGAGCTCAGTAACTACAAAGGAAGACCTCCACTACTGATGACAGAAGAATTATTATTATAATGAAGAAAAATCCCCAAAAGTATGTCCAACAGGTCAGAAACATTCTTCAAGAGGCAAGTGTAGATGTATCAATCACTACCATCCATGGAAGACTTCATGATCAGAAATACAGAGGCCACTCTGCAAGTTTAAAACCATTAATTAGCCAGATTACAGTTTGCCAAGTATTTAAAAGATCCTGCTGAATTATGGTAAAAGGTCTTGTGGACAGATTAACCTGTATCAGAGTGTTAGCAAAGTGTGGAAGTGTTAAGGAAATTCCCACGATTCAAAGCATACTACTGTACCTTTGCCATGGTTTGCATCTTCCAGTGTAACCTCTATATTTCTAAGGTTTGGGTGATGTCCTTTACTGTTTTATATAAATGTATGCAAAAATCCTTGAATAAAATCTGGAATGCACACTTTAATTACATATGAATTGTTTGATTACGAATTTCAAACTGTGGAGCTTAGGGGCAAATAAATGAAAAAGAAGTCTCTTTGACCCAAACTTTATTGAGGGCATTCTATAAGATCATAAGGGGCATGGATAATATGAATGATTACAGTCCTTTTGTGAGGGAAGATGATTAGAGGACCAGAGTGCATATAAATTCAAAATGAGAGGGGGAGAGACTTAAGAGGGACCTGAGGAGTAACCTTTTCACTCAGAGAGTTGTCCATATCTGGCATGAGCTGTCAGAGATAGCTACATAAGTGGGTACAATTTCAATGGGTAGGAAGCACTTGAAAAGATATGGACCAAAATGAGGCAAATGGGATAATCCCAGAATGCTAATGTGGTCAGAATGGAAGAGATGGGCTGAAGGCTATGTTGCATGTTATGTGACCCTATGTCCAATGAACGTTGTTGGCAGTTTCTACATAGGTTTCAGATTTCCTGCATATTTTCAAATTGAACTTTGAGATGTGGGCAATGAAGGTAAGATCTGTTATATCCCTAAGTGGCCTTGAGTCTGTGATGAGGAACTGCAATTTGGAGAGGAACCTGCAGATGATTATTTCTCTAGCTATCCCTGCCCTTCTCAATTATATAGGTGCATACTTGGGATGCATTATCAAAGAAGCCTGAGCAGATTGTGGATTCACTGCCCTCTTACTAGTGGAGGGTGTAAATTTTTCAGGTGGTGCTTGGGGTGTGACTTAAGTGAACTACCTGACCTGAGTAGTTTTTTGAGTGTTGGAGAGTCATGGAGTATTGAGGTAATATCACTTGAAAACAGTTCCTTCAGACCAATTTGTCCATCCTGACTAAGTTGTGTATTTGAGCGGGTAACATTGTCTTGGATTTGGCCTGCCCTATCCAAGTCCTTGTGTAAATGACTTATAAACTTCACAATTGTGCACACTTCTACAGCTTTCTCTGCCAGCTCAAGCTCGCACACACCACCCTTTGTATGAAAAAAGTCTTGCCCTTTGAAATCTTTTCCTTCTCATCCATTCTCTCCTGGCTTTGGACTCTTCTATCCTGGGAAAAATACTGTGACCATTCCCCTTATAATTTTATGCACCTGAATAAGCTTACCCCTCATTATCCTCTGCTCCAAAGAAAAAGGTCCAAGTCTATCAATTATGTCCTTATAACTCATGCCCACCAGCCTTATAACATACTTATAAGTTCTCTTTTCATCCTCTTAAACAATGACATATTTCCTATAGCTGGTGACCAGAACTGTACACAATACTCAAAGTCTGGCATCACCAATTGTAGTGTGGATTATGGAGGGTCATGTGACCTCTCCAGCAAGCCTGTGATCAGAAATGACCTCACCTGCCAATCAAGGATTATATCTATCCTCCCATGAAGCTGATTTGTGATTGTTTCTTGCAGATGATGTGTGTTTGGTCCTTTGGATGTCAATCAATTGTTAAATCTGACCACAATTGGTCCAAGCAGGTCATGTAATCTGACCCTGGATTGAAAAGCCATGCATGGAGCCTGTTTACTCTCTTCCTTTTTGAACCTTGATGAGCTCATTAGCTTTATCCACTTTGCTGCCAAGATCCACCCCAACATCAAATTCACTTGGTCCAACTCTAGCAACACTCTCCCTTTCCTCGATCTCTCTGTCTCCATCTCAGGAGACAAAGTCTCGACAGACATCTTCTATAAACCCACCAATTCCAACAGCTACCTCAACTACACCTCTTCCCACCCTATTCACTGTAAGGATCCCATTCCATTCTTTCAATTCCTCCATCTTCATTGCATCTGCACCCAGGATGAGAACTTCCATGCCAGATCATCAGAGATCTCCTTCTTCTTCAAACAATGTGACTTGCCCTCTATTACAACATAGACCACCAGCAATAGAGATTTTCCAAGACAATGGTATCCCCAAAACAATAATTTTTTATTAATAATATAAAATCTTACTTAACTCTAAACGTAACCCCACAATGCGCAAATATATATGTGTGTGTGTGTGTGGGGTGGGGGGGGGGGGGGGTGGGGGGAATCCTAAACCATTACAGTTCAGGCAAAATTCTGAAGAGATGATTTTTAAAGTTCAGTTGAAACTCAGAGTCAAAAGTTCTCAAACTCACATATTCTTGTAGATTTGCTTCTAGAGGATGTTTCTTCATATGAATTACTTTTTCACAAATTTCCCTCTTTGGAGGTTTTGGAACTTGTGTTTCACACTATGATTTCATCAACCAAGACAAGGGTTAAAAGAAGTGACCATTACAAAAGCACATGCAAAACTGCCCTCTCTTAACAAAGAAACAGTTGAAGTGGCCCTTTCCTTTGAAGCTACTTATTCTGTGTTCCTTCCCTATCATGTGGAGAACACACAACCGTACCTCTCTCATTGATGGTTACTGCATCTCTTTGCCTTCAGATGAAGCGTGGTTCAATATTAAATATGCCGTCTTGAAATGTCCCAATCACGTGATGTGACATCACCACTGCTTTTGTTTGGTTTATCTCTTCCAAAGGTTTACGAGGAAATATACACGACACTTTCGTTATTCTAATATATCTTAATTTCAAAGTATCATCTTCCAAATGGATGAGCTACGATATTTCAAATTTCGATCTCTTTAATCCAATAAATCCAACTCTGTGACTGCTGCTTTATGTAGTTTTAATTTGTTGATAAAATAGATGAAATGTTGTTAACTGCTGTAGCCTGTGACTAAATCTTGCTGCATGCAGACAGGAACCTGCTTCTTCATCTGCAAAGCTACAAATGGGATTGAACATAATCAGGCAAACACAACGGAAAATCCTGCTTCTCACATTACCGTAAAGGGAAAACCTACAATAAGGTGTTTTACTTTGTTGTTGCTAAACTTTGTTCTTGATTGAATGGTGATCACTCAATTAGTATTTTGAATATCCGGCCTTCCTTCAAAATTCAGCCATAACTTGCAGTTGATCAAAGCTTTCTGGCATTCTGATACTTTTAGCCATGTCCAGGCTCTCAGTCAATGGATTGTATCCATTCAAGGGCATTACAACTTTGAAATGATCTATGCACAAATGTCAACAGCACCCAAGATGAAATTTTGCTTGTCAGCTCCAGTTCTTTGACCATGTTCATACTCTGTGCCTTAACTCATATTCTACAATCATCAATTCTATCAAGGCAAACAAGAAGGCTCGATTTAAGATAATACATCCTCTATGTTCGAAGTTTGGTATTATGATAAAACTGCCTTTCACACATCTGCTTGAAATTTAGTGACACAAAGGCAGGAAATATTCCTCCTCAAGGCTGACTCCTTGAACTCCTTTCGTTTGCAATTTATGAAAAGTTCTTAAAATGGTTTCTTGTATTTTTTTTTCCAAAATGACACAGTATTGATTTAGATCTATCTCCTTTGTATTTGTGCTGGAGAGTCAAGTTTAATATGTTCATAAAGAAAGATGGCATTCACAACTAGTGCAAATTTAAATTAATAATGAAAGACTGATATATTTCAATGGACGCTTTGAACTGTTATTGAGATTTGTTGCATTCCTTAATGTAGTAAGCATGAACCTTAAATGAACCCACTTCCACATTCCTGAGAGAATACTTACTCTTGCTGAGTTATCTTGTTACAGTAGTGATAAATTGAGCAAGGAATATCTCTTTTCAGTTTATTTTAGCCATTGGTTCTTGAATGTGGTTTCGCCAATCTCCTGTGTTTTTGTAAGGCTAAAGAATAACCAAATTATATTTTAACGAGAGCTTTAATGACATATTATGCACCTGAGCCATTCTAATGTTCTGCCAAGTGATTTGTATTTTTTACTCCTTGGAGCTCACATTCTCTGATGTAAGAATCACAAACTGGATCAATCCCATTTACTGGCTGATTGTCATTAAATTCTGTTCCAACAAAACTTTGGTTTTAAAGTCCTTGTCTTTACATTCGAAGTCTCCCACCACCTTTCTCCTCACTACCTCTGTGATAACCTACAGCTGTACAAATCTCCTAGAACTCTTTTCACAAGACCTGACTTTATGAACACCCCTGAATTTATTTTCTCCAATATTAGTTGTTGTTCTTGAGTCCCAAAGCTCTGTAATTCCTTCTCTGACCCTCTCTAATTGACTCTCCTCTTTTAAACTATTAAAACTTTTTTTTCAAGATTTAGGATGTGTATTCTTTCCTTTGACTTGGTGTCAGTTTTTGTCTGTTAACTTGTATAAGATATTTAACTCTGAGACAGACAAGTGGCTTATATGCAATCAAAATTTGTTATGCAGCTGAGTTTGTTGTAGAAAATGTTAAATGGATTGTGAAAGCCCATTATCTTTCAGTCCTTTGCTACCAGTTGTATTAATCCTGAGGGATAATGCTGACTATTTTGGCCCTTTCTACATTTTATGCATATTCATCAAAGCATCTGGCTGTTGGGGAAAGGACGAAGAGGATGAAACACTCCAGAATTTCCAGCTGAAAGATACTGGCATCTTTCAGGACACCAGTGTGTGAGGTCCCCTCAGAACACAGTAACACCACAGACTCTGAAAACTTTTCTATTGCTCAATACAATGAGAGGTAATTCAAAGTAAATGTGAATGATTGCAGATAGAATGATAAAGTAAAAGATTTCAAAATTATTTCCAGAAATCAGAAATAAATGCTCTCAGGTTCTGGAAGTCTTCACTTACATCTCGATCCAAATATCTTGGCAGCTAGATTTCCCTTAGGAAACCTATTCCAATACAGCAGAAGGGTAATTCTAGGATTTGGTGTTAATTCATCACTAGCTTTGTATGACAGATGTAAGTTGTTGGAGCTGTAGAAAAATTCAAAACTATGAGAAAATTCAGAGATAATCATAAATAGCAAAAGGTTAATGGTTAGCGTAGGGGTCCCAACAACCCGGGTTGGAATCCGGGTAACGAGTTTGTAAGTCCTGCCTGTGTTTGTGTGGGCTTCTTCCGTGTGCTCTGGTTTCCACCCACTGTTCAAAATATACAGGGGTTGTAGGTTAATTACTTGGGGTGGCACAAGCACATGTGGCAGAAAGGCCTGATACTGTGCTGTATGTTTAAATTAAAAATTAAAAATATTTCCATTTCTCTCTCTGAAGGCACTGTCTAGCTTGTTCTTTCCAGCATTTAATTATATTATTTCAGATTTCCAACATATGGAGTTTCTCGTTTTGAAATTTGGGGATTGATTTTAAAGGTAAGTGGGCAGGAGATAGTCACTCAACCCATTTATTTTAGGTTTAAAACCTGTTGCATGACATTGAATATGGAAAAGTATATAACAAATGTTATATACTGAGGAAACCTGGGTCTATTTTATGTTAGAGCATGAACACTAATGCTTTAAGAGCCACATCATTCCTATTCATTTCCTGATTCTTCACCGTGTGTTTGGAATAACTATCGGCAAGTAATTCTTGCACTGTGCTGTTGAGCATGCGTAGTGAGAGACAGTGTATCAATACGTGACCCAGTAGCCTGATGTGATTAAAGAAATGTGCTGTAAACTTACAAACCTTTCTTATGTTTATTAAGACTTTAGATGATACAACCCAGATACAACATGGTGGCAGTGGTGGGATAGATTGAAACCCGCACCATATAGAAAAAAAATTAGGAATAAACATGGAGAGAAGGAAACAAAGAAAAAGCACCATTATCTGATTACCATTGTTGGAGAAGAAAATGGCCACAGCAAGAGCAACAGCAGGAGCACTGCATCCAGTACCAGATGGGGAAGCCGACGATGTCATAGAGGCTTTCCAAAGGTTCAAGTATATGGTGGTACACCACTGACCTACTGCAGGGGTCAACCTCTGTACCTGCAGAAGAGCATGGGGACAAGATAACACCTGGCCGGCTGTCAATCAGCTGACTTGAATGGGTCAAGCCTGACCCGGTTAGGTATCAATCACCCTCCGGGATATAAGCCTGAGCCGGCCCTTCGAAGTCACTCTCAGAGCTCACAGCAGCACAATCTCACAGCTGGCTCTGTGGAGTTTTACGTCGAATAAAGCCTGTTGTACAGTCTTTTGGTTTTGTATGTTTGCTTCTGACTGACAGCGCACCACAAAGCAAAAATGCAACCCGGCATTCAAAAGTTTCCTCAAGGGAGCGACATCCTTTTTTTGGATGGGAGAGCGAGGACTAGGCCTGTTTACTAGCTGGAAACTGGCTGAAGAGGAAGAAAATAACCCAGAAAGGATATTTGAAATATTTTCCTCTCATCCGGATTCACGATCCAACCATAGAATAAAGCGATACGAGTTCCAGGGATAAAAACAAGAGCCTGATGAGTCAGTAGATAATTTCCTTACAAGGCTAAAGAATATTGCTGTGAAATCCAAGTACAAAGAAACAGAGGAGAGAATAGTCGACCAACTAATCTGGGGAAGCACTCATTTCGAAGTGAGAAAGCTTTCATAGGAAAAGACTGTTTGAAACTAGCAAATGCCATAGACGCAGCTAGGGCCTTTGAGGCCACTAGGAGGAAAATGCATTCCCTCTCTGTGTAGGCCAATAAATAGCACAATGATAGAAGGGTTGATGCTTGTATGGACCACAAGGGCTTTGAACAGGCTGAACTAAGAACTCACAACCTGTCTTCCAAATGGGGTTTATCCACAAGTTTGCCAGCTTGTCCTGTTCCAGTCCCAGCTGCTGCTGCTGAAATGTGGAACTAAATTCTCTCTCTCTCATACACACACACACACACAAACACACACACACACACACACAAACACACACACACACACACACAAACACACACACAAACACACACACACACACAAACACACACACACACAAACACACACACACACACACACACAAACACACACACACACACACACAAACACACACACAAACACACACACAAACACACACACACACACAAACACACACACACACAAACACACACACACACACACACACAAACACACACACACACACACAAACACACACACACACACACAAACACACACACACACACAAACACACACACAAACACACACACACACACACAAACACACACACACACACAAACACACACACACACACACACAAACACACACACACAAACACACACACAAACACACACACACACACACACAAACACACACACACACACACACACAAACACACACACAAACACACACACACACACACACAAACACACACACACACACACACACACACACAGAGAAAACCACATGACCCTCTTAGACAGCATACTGCACTCAGACTGCGGCACTGGACCCAATGTTCTGATTTCATTCATCTGTTGCTTTCCGAAACAATAATCCATTACTCCACAGCATGTCCAATTAACACCTACTTGTGAAGTCCTTATAGGCATTCTTCAAAGCTTTTGCAAAGACACTCGGAGCCTGGACTGTCTGGCTTGAGCAGAGCTCCAGCATTTTAAATGAGATCTGTTTTGAAGTGTTTTTATCTGTGTGTGACACAATCCCACAATTTATCTTCCAAAACCATATCTATGTACAATATAAAATATAACATAAACTGTCACGACCCGATATGCCGATATTGAAAGGGAGCTGTTGGCAGTCGTATATGTATGTGAAAAATTCCACAAATTCCTCTATGGGAGATAGTTTGTGGTAAAGAGTGATCATCGGCCACTGGAACACATCTAGAAAAAGAACCATAGCAAGGCACCAGCCAGATTACAGAGGCTACTCCTCCAGCTCCAATGTTATGACTTCACTTTGAAATACAGGCCAGGGAAGGAAATAGTGCTTACCAATGCCTTGTCATATATTTCCCCAAACCAAAAATATGATAGAATTGACATGGAGATCAAGGTACCTCACTTCGTCAATGTGACCAGTAACAAACTAAAACTGATTAAAGAAGAAACTGTAAAGGATGAAATGCTGCAGTTGCTCTCCCAACAGGTGATACGGGGATGGCCAGAAAGGATAAAACAGGTACAGCCTACAATACGCCAGTATTGGTCCATCAGGGATGACATATCCCTGGAGAAGGGTGTACTGCTGGCAGGGTCTCAGATGATAATACCAGAGACAATGCAAAATAAATTCTCCAGAAAATACACCAAGGCCACATGGGAATGGAGAAATGCAAACTCAGAGCAAAATCAGCAGTTTACTTGACAGGCATGTATAAGGACATAGAAAAAAATGGGCGCTACATGACCAGCATGCTAGAAATACAGAAATACACAACAAAAAGAAGAGATGATTCCCATTGAAAAACCCGCCAGGCCATGGCACACAGTGGGCGCAGACCTGTTCATAGAAAACAGAGTGGTATCTCATTGTATCCTGCTACTACTCCAAATTCCCCTTCATCAGGAAACTGAAGGACCTGAAAGCATCAACCATCACTGCTGCAGTATGAGCACTCTTCACGGAATGGGATACCTGAACAAGTGATATGTGACAATGGGTCCCAATTCACATCACGTGAATTCAGAGAAATAGCTGCAGAATACCCCAAGGGCCATAGATTCATGGAGAGGAATGTACAGACAATTAAATGCATTCTCACTAAGTGTCAAGAGACAAAGGAAGACCCTTACCTTGCTCTCCAATCACTGTGAGCAACACCCTTGAAGGCTGACATGAAATCCCCGGCAGAGCTTCTGAATGGCAGAAAGTACAAGACAACCCTGCAAAGCAAAATCCATCCACCAGACGACCAAGAGGAAATTAGAAGAAAGTTGAATAACATTCAAGAGGGAAGTCATCAATATTATAATAAACATGCACAAACACAATTAGATCTCTTAATAAGATGTGCATGTTAATCTGCATGTTCAAGAGCCAGTGATAAAAACATGGATCCAGCAAAGATTGTTAGAAAAGGTCATACATCATTGAACCAGAATCCGGCAGGCAACTGAGACAAAACAGGATCCATATTCGCCCAACACCAGATCTGACATAGAAAGCACCAGAAGCATCGGCAGCTTCAGTAACTCCAACAACCTGTGAGGGAACGCGAGGCGAAACCCCGACCAACAACACCGCAATGACTGCACAGCGAGCAGCAGGAGAACCACAGAACCAAACTGTTGCTACTGGAGGAGCAACATCCTACCACCAGTGTGATTCCGCTGAAAAGAATATAGAACTGAAAATGTGTAAATAGAATAGTTAATTCTTAATTGTATTTGCAGAGAAAGAAGCAGTCATGATTTATTTTTAAGAAACTTTAAGTTGTAATACAATATTATTCTTTTTTCTTATATACTGAGAAAACCTGGGACTGTTTTATACTAGAGTTTGAACACTAACTCTGTAAGAGCCACATCACACTTGAGAGTGGCGGAAGCGCGGTGAGAGACATTATAGCAATATGTGCCCCAGTAGCCTGATGTGAGTAAAGAAATGTGCTGTAAACTTACAAGCCTTTCTAATGTACATTAAGACTTCGGATGGTGCAACCCGGACACAACAAATGCTGAGGGAAATTCATTTTCTCTATGCTTCAAAGACAAAATGGAAATAATCCTGAGTTCAGCTACTTATCAAGTTGTCAGGTTAATAAAGAGAACATGGTTATGGAATCCAACTGAGATGATCTGATAATCTAAAGCATGAGGTTTTCTGTAAATTTATATTCATAAAAGTCATAAAAGCTTTTTATAATTTTTTACATTATAGCAGATACAGAACATGGACCATTATAACATTATCCAACAACTAATATAGTATAATCTGAGTACTGTCAGCCTTTCTTGCTCCTAATTCCATTCAATATCATGCGAGATCCTATCACTATAACTATTGAACAATTCTTAATGTCTTATTATTCAGCCTTGTATAGGATAAGGAAATTAAAGCTCAGTAATATGCAATCAGGATAGGGAATTAAATATGGAACAGTTTGCTTTGATAGGCTGAAGCAGCATGACAGAAGGACAAAGCTTCACCACTTTTAGACAGTGGTTTTGTGACAGATGGTAGAAAGTGTTTCTTTAAACAGGGAGCGATCAACAGATAAAAGGTGGGGTGAGACCAGGAAGAGAGCTTAAGGAACAGCAGAGGGGATTGTAGTGACTACCATTCATAAAAAGCAGCTCGGAGGCTAAGTAGGCTCTTTACTGTGATACGATAGAACAAATTCATATCGAAGTCCAGATGTGTTTTAAAGCTTTTATTAGTGAATCCAAAAGGACTCGTAACATGGTAATGATAAATTTCTTTGATAACGATAATGTGTAACATTCATGAAACTTGCTAACCATCCATGTAATGGTTAATCTCCATGATAATGCTGGGCTAACGGTAATGGTTAATAGAAAATATCGGGGCCCTATTCACCCATCGTCTATCCTGCCATACCAGTCAACGCAGGCTAATGGCTGCTTGAACTGTGTGCAACCCCTGCGCATACACCAACAACCCAAGTCGATAGCCAATGAACACTGGAAGATACAGAACATGGACCACCTCCGACTCTGGGATGCCGCTGACACCCGCAGCCAAACTGAAAAATGTTAAACAATGAGCCTTTGGTTCTTACAAGGATAATGGAACGATAAAAGGAGTTAACATTTTGTAAAATGAAGATCAAATGATTGAAATGAATTCATCATACAAACCAATCTTATAATCTTCTGAAACATTTCCAACTAAACTTAATGGATGTGACAGAAATCTTTTTGCAAGAAACTTCAATATATAAAGGTTTACAGTTGTTCCCATTGTATGGGCATTCATGTGGAACAAAATATCTCCAATTCTAAACTAATTATTTTTAAATTTACCACATAATGGCTGGTCACGTTGTCAGGGTATTATTTTTACAAGATTTCAACTTCTTTTTTGTTTTGCTTCATTATTGTGGTGGCATGGTTAATATTAGTGGTCAGTACAATGCTATTACAGTGCCACTGACCCAGGTTTCAATCTGGAGTAGTTGGTAATGAGTTTGTAGGTTCTCCCCATATCTGTGTGCATTTCCTTTGGATGCTCTGATTTCCTCCCACATTCCAAAGATGTACAGGGTTGGTAAGTTTATTGGCCACATGGGTGTATTTGGCGTGCAGTCTCATGGGCCTGTAACCGTGCTGTATTGCTAAATTAAAATTTAATTCAATTTTTAAAAAAATTATCACTTTACTCAAAGAATAAAGTTCATCAATTTTTGGGTGTGAAAAGATTCTCGTTCAAATTAAACTCAATAAGTTCAACAAATATTGTCACTCGTTTCTCCCTGTGGTGTGCTGTCAGTCAGAAGCAAACACACAAAACCAAAAGGCTGTACAACAGGCTTTATTCGACGTAAAACTCCACAGAGCCAGCTGTGAGATTGTGCTGCTGTGAGCTCTGAGAGTGACTTCGAAGGGCAGGCTCACCTACATGTGTCTACGCAGGACCACCGGTCCCGGGGAAGCAGGCCATGCAGGGAGGAACATTCCCGTGGCCGATCTCCTGGGGAACGAAAACAGGCGTTCGTGAGGGGTAACATTGGTAGCCATGCACAGAAGTGACCGAATGGCATGGAGCACCACAGAAAGAGTGTCCTGCCTCTATTCTATGGACCACCCTTTTGACTTAAGACCCAAAAGAACTGCCTTCCAGATCACCCTGTTTTCGCATTCCACTTGCCCATTACCTCTTGGGTTGTAACTAGTCATGCAACTAGTCGTGATGCCCCTTGATGTCAGGTACTGGCGCAGTTCCTCACTCATGAAGCTAGACTCCCGGTCGCTGTGGATAAATGCGGGGCAGCCATACATGGTGAAGATCTGTCTCAGTGGCCTTATGATGGTGGCCGTGGAGATATCTGAGCAAGGGATGGCAAAGGGGAAGTGGGAGTACTCGTCTATGACTGTGAGCAAATAGACATTGCGATTCGTGGAAGGCAAGGGCCCCTTGAAATCCATGCCGAGGTACTCCAAGGCCGAATGGCCTTCATGACATGAGCCTGGGGTGGGCAGAAAAAGCGAGGTTTGCATTCCGCGCAGACCTGGCATGCCTTGGTCATGGTCCTGACATCCCTGACGGTGTACGGAAGGTTCCGGGACTTGATAAAATGGTATAAATGGGTGATGCTCGGGTGGAAGAGGGATTCGTGCAGTGCCTGCAGCTGGTCATTATGGAGCGATGTACAGGTCCGGGATAGGGCGTTGGGGGATTTGTTAAACTTCCCGGGACGATACTGGATGTCGTAGCTGTATGTTGCCAGCTCGACTCTCCAGCGCAAGATCTTGTCATTCTTAATCTTGCCCGTGTGTGGTGTTGAACATGAATGCCACTGCCCGCTGGTCAATGAGGAGGGTGAACCTCCTGCTGGCCAGGTTGTGGCGCCAGTGACGGACCACTTCCGCGATCAGCTTGGCCTCCTTTTCAATGGTGGATTGTCCTAGCTTGGAGTCGTGGAGGGTTCTGGAGAAGAAGGCAACCTGGCCCCCCTCCCCCCCTTGGTTAAGAGTAGCGGCGAGGGCCACATCAGAGTCATCGCTCTCCACCTCGAAGGGGGTGTCCTCATCCACGGCATGCATCATGGTGTCTGCGATGTCCTGCTTGATGCACACGAATGCCGCCTGCGCCTCAGGTAGGAGCGGGAATGTTGTGGCCTGGGCCAGTGGGCGGACCTTTTCTGAGAAGCGGGGAACCCTCTGGGAGTAATAAGAGAATAAGCCAAGGCACCTGCGGAAGGTTTTGAGCGTGGGGGGTGGGGCAACTCCATTAATGGGCAGAACTGGTTCAGGCACCCGTCCGCCTTGAAGGCGGTTATAGGGCTTGTCTCGCGGGTGGTTGGGGAGTTGGTGATAGACCGACTTCAGGTTAATTGTGGAGAAGACGCAGTTACGGGCTATCTCGTTGATCATGTCAGCTATCCGTGGTAGGGGGGAGGTGTACCGGTTGATGGTCTGTCTGTAGTCCATGACCATCCTTGGCTTGCTTCTCCCTTTGACCATTAGGACTTGGGCTCTCCAAGGCCTGTTGCTGGGCTCTATGAGACCTTCCACCAGAAGCCGCCACACCTCCGCTCTGATGAAGTCTCTGTCTGTGGTTCAATAGCACCTACTTCTGGCAGATATTGGCTTGCAGTCTGGTGTAAGGTGTGAGAAGAGGGTGGGAGGGGTGATGCGCAGCGAGGAGAGGCCGCAGGTTGGCTGGGGCTGGTTGGACAATGCGCTGTGGAGTGTGAGTGGAGATAGGTGAGGGTGACGCTCTGCAGGTGGCATTGGAAATCTAAGCCTAGGAGGACTGGGGCACAGAGTTTGGGCATGACCAGGAACCTGAACCTGGTGTATGTCTCCTCTTCCCACAGTCAGATCGGCCGAGCAGCGCCCGAGGGTATTGATAGTCCAGTCCTTGGTGGCGAAGGCGATAAAGAAGGTGGTGGGGTGGATTTTTAGCCTTACGGAGTGGGCCACGCTTGGGTGAATGAAACTCTTGGTGTTGCCACTATCGATTAGGCACTTTGTTACCTATCCAGTGATTTTAATGTCAATTATGGAGCGCCCGAGGTCATGGGGAATGTCCCTGGTCAGTGTGGTGGCCGCTAGGACCATCTCGGGGTCCATGTCATCATTTCCCAACAGTGGAGGTGAGATGTGGCCATCGGAGTCTACTGCAGACATTGTGAGAGGTGAATGACGACTGGTGGTGTTCTCTGTAGTCGTGGAATGCAATGTGCAGCGGTTAGCATCATCCAGAGCCATGGGATTCATCGGTAGGGCGGCATGGTCAGTGCCCATGTTGACCATGCCGTCGTTGCTGGAGGTCCCTAGCTGCGCTTGGTGCATTGGGGTAATGACGTCATGCTGCTGGCTGTTGGGGAGGGTGATGTCATCACAGCCAAAGGAAGTGATGTCATTCCGTAGACTGGAAGTGACATCGTTGTATTCTTCGGTGGGCGGTGCTGGCGAGAGCGAGGGCTGGGCTGGGTTCATTGTGTTCATGCTGCGATCATTGCTGGAGATGCCGGAAGTTGGGTGCCCGGGTCTGGGGAGGCCAGAGTAGCTGCGGGGGAAATGGCGCTGTCTGACAATCGCAAGTGGTGGGAGCATTGAGGGAGTGGGGGGGGGGAGATCGTTGAGGGCCGCTGAGCTGCCGACTAGCTTTGAGAGGCATACCTTCATGAAGTTGCCTTTCTTGCTGCATCTCGAGCAATACTAGGTTTTGGCCGGGCAGTTTTGGCACAATTGACGATCACATCCACACTGGGACCCACAGTATTTACAGGAGTGCTGGACACCTGCAGCAGCAAAGTTTTCTTCCCCAGCTTGATCCAGGACCACAGCAGGTGAATGTGCTGGCCATGCGGAGGCCTGAGGGAGTGGGGCTTTGGTGTGCAGGGCTGCTGCCTCCAGGGTTTGGACTACCTCCACTATTTTGGCCAATGAGTAGATATTTTCTTCCAGCAACTTCTGCCTGGTGGCCCTCGCACATAGTCCTCGAACGTAGGCAGCCCTGATCAGCCTCTCAACCTCCATTTTGCTTACCCTGGGTTCAGCCAGACAAGGTCAGGCCAATTCACGCACGGCTCCCATGTAAGACCCGGCTGCCTCCCCGGGTTGTTGGGCTTGGATATTCAGGAGGTACCTTGCAAAGATCACATTCATGGGAGGTTTATACATTGTTATGAGGGTGTTCATCGCTTCCGAGTACCCGGTGTAGTCTTTGAGAGCCTGGAAGGCTCGGGGACCCAGCTTTGATTGGAGTAAGATGAGTCTCTTTCGATCAGAGTCCAGGATGTCATCGCGTGAGCCTCGATGATCGTTTAACTCTGTGCTTCCAGATCTTAAAGTGTGTTTGTGCTTCCAGGTGGTGTGGGTCAATTTAGAGGCTCTTGGCACTCAGGAGCTTTTCCATAGCAGCTTGTAAAATTTACGTCAAATAAATTGTGGTGGGCTATTGATCAGAAGCAAACACACAAAGGCAAAAGACTGCAACAGGCTTTATTTGACGTAAAACTCCACAGAAAACCAAACGACTGTACAACAGGCTTTATTTGACGTAAAACTCCACACAAAACCAAAAGACTGTACAACAGGCTTTATTCGACGTAAAACTCCACAGAGCCAGCTGTGAGATTGTGCTGCTGTGAGCTCTGAGAGTGACTTCGAAGGGCCGGTTCAGGCTTATATCCCCGAGGATGATTGACACCGGGTGGGGCTTGGGGCTTGGTCCATTCAGGTTAACTAATTGACAGCCGGCCAGGTGTTGTCTTGTCCCCATGCTTTTCTTCAGGTACAGAGGTTGCCCCCTGCAGTAGGCCAGTGGTGTACCACCACACTCCCAATCTGCTTTCCCCATTACAAGCTCCATCTGTCTACTTTACCAGGACAGAAATCTAGAATCCAATCATAACCAAAAATGCAGAATTAATATTTATGCTGCATTCTATCAATTTAATTGTCCTTTGAAATATATGGCATAAAATTATTTTGGACACCATCTGAATATGCAGAGAATTAAAAAATTATAACTTTGATCATTAGTTATAATTTCAATTTTTAACAATTTTATAATTTAGAGACGTGGCACTGTAACCGGAGCTTCTGACTCATGAGCCAAGGCCACCCAAATATACGAATGAAACTACAAACCCCATACATTTTTGGAGGGTGGGAGGAAACCAGAGCACCCGGAGACATGGCGAGAAAGCACAAACTCATTACAGACAGTGCCAGATTCGAACCTTTGGTTGCAGGAATTGCAATTGCTTTGCGCTAACTGCTGCAATAACCACCCTTATATTATACTTGGGAACAGGGAATATGAAAACAAGAAAAAAGTTCATCCTGCTGTTAGCAGAATCTTTTAAGTGGGCAGAAGACCACAAGGCCAAGAAGAAAATAAAGGTATTCCCTAATTGAAAACCATGGATGAACTGAGAAATCGACTTGCTGCTAAAGGCAAAGTTAGAGCCATTCATGTCAGGAGACTCAGCCTGCTGCAAGAAATATCTGTTGGATTGCTAGCATAGCTGGGCGGCATGGTTAGTTTAGTGGTTACTCAATGTTATTACAGCACTAGGAACCTGGGTTCGAGTACGGTGTTATCTGTAGAGTCTACACATTCTTACTGTGTCTGTGGATTTTCTCGGGTGTTCCAGTTTCCTCCCATCTTCCAAAACGTTTGGGATTGCAGGTTAATTTGGGTGTAATTGGCTGCCACATGTTTAAATGGCCAGAATCACTTTCTGCCATGCTGTAAATAAAAATAAAATAAGATTATAAAATTGTAACATTTTACCCCACCAAGCTCAAGACCCAAAAGAACATCATAAACACATGGCATGTGTGCTATCATGGACAGCGCAACACTCCCCAATGAGCTAAACATGTTCCACATTTTCTTCAAACTAGCCAACAGGGAGGTGACATCCACATCATTTACTACAAGTGATGTCATATTCATGGTCACTGCTGCTGAAGTCAGGGCTGGTTTCAGGCAGGTGAACCCACAGAAAGTAACTGGACCGGATGGAGTCCCAGGACATTCTAAAAGGCTGCACAGATCAAATGGCAAACCTTTTCACAAGCATCTTTAAACTCCCTACAACAGTACTGAATAAAAAGCATAATGATAGACCAAAATGACTACCTATCAGTGACTTTGACATCCTCATCATGAATTGCTTTGAGAGACTGCTCATGGATCATATCAGTTCTAACCTACCAGTCAGCCTTGGCCTACCAGTGAAACAGATGCACGGCAGACACCATCTTCCTGGATCTCCACTTGACCCTGGAATATTGAGAACCAAATACACATGTCAGACGATTGTTCATAGACTGCAGCTCTGCCTTCGGCACTTTTGACCACAGCAAGCATTGGGACCTAGGATTCAGTGCTCCCCTCTGCAATTGGATCCTTGACTCACTGTCTAATAGATGACAATCAGTGAAGACGGAAAACAACACCTCCCCAACAATCTCATTGAACATCACTGCTCCTCAAGGATGTGCCCTCAGTCCCCTACTATGCTCCCTCTGCACTCACTATTGTACAGCTAAATATTATCCCTACTCCATCCTTAAATTTACCAGCAACACAACAGTACTGGGCTGGGTATCAAATAATGATGAAATGAAATACAGGAATGAGATTGAGAGTCTAGTGGCACAATGCCAAGATAACTTTGATTAAGGAGACATTGACTTGAGGAAAGGAAGCAGGGTCCAGTCCGGTATGCATCTTAATGAAGTTGAGAAGAATAGATAGTTTCAAGTTCTTAGGAATAAATATCTCCAATGATCTGACCTGGGACAAACACATTATTACTATGGTCAAGAAAGCACACCAATGTTTCTAGTTTTATATGTCCCACTTGTTCTTATCTTCCATAAATGCACTGTCAAAAACATACTCACTGGATACATCACAGCTTAGCATAAGAGCTGTTCTGCTTAAAATTGGAAGCCACAGATGGTAGTGAATGCAGCTTAGAACATAATGTAAATTTCCCTCCCATCTCTGTACTCCAACATTTCCAACTTCATAAGAAAGATGGGCAATGTACTGAAGGACTGATCACTCCCTGGACACACTTCCTTCTCTCCCTTTCCACTGGGGAGAAAGCTTAAGAGTTTTAAAGAATGCAACAACAGGTTTAAAGACAGTATTTCCCCTGCAGCCGTCAAGCTTTTGAATGAACCCTATAGCAGTACTATTATGCTGTCCTTGCTTTTTTAAAAAAATTTTTATTTTTCACACCATAAATCACATTAGCCATGATATACACTATTTCTTTTTCACACATATACAGTGACTTTTTCTCCCCCCCCTCCCTCCTCCCAAGCCACCCCCCCACCCCCCCTCTCATCCATTTTAGGTATACAATCTAGGTTGCATTAAGCCAGTCAGACAATGTTGTCATTCAACAAAAATACACCAGAAATTCTACTGAGTCCATTCTTTTCTTTCCTTCTCCTTCCATCAACTTAGGTAATGTTTGTCCCCGGTAGGTTTTCGCTATTGTATTTAATGTAAGGCTCCCATACTTGTTCGAATATTTCAATATTATTTCTTAACCTATATGTTATTTTTTCTAATGGAATACATTTATTCATTTAAATTTAGTAGTTTCTTCCTTTTAATTTGGTTATGTATTCCATTAATATTTAAAGTCATATAGTTCAGCGTAGCCATTTTATATTTTGTTTATCTTCTCTTTCCGTTTTTCCATCATTACCTTACCTCCTTTTCCATTTCTGTTTTCTTATTTTCAACTCTTTATAAGACAACATTCCTACAACATCCAACATTTTCCTTATTCTCCTATTTCTATCTTCTTTATCCCCAATCTCCCCTTCCCCTCCTGAGTTGTCCTTTATCCCTTGTCGGACAACCACATCTCCCCTCTCCATTTGGATTTGCGAATCCACTCGCAAGCGTCAACTGATTTTGCAGTGACCGCTATTTCCCCCCACCCAGCCCCCCCTCCTTGCTTGATGGTTAATATTTATTTTCATTGCAATCTGATACCCTAATAGTGTTCTTTGCATGGTTGAATGAATGTTGGAGACAATCTTTTGGTCTGTTCATAAAGGAACCCTTCTCACCATACTAGATATTTGAGACAATTAATTTAAAGCTTAAACATAAAACTACCGGGTGGAGAAACAATAATAATTCAATACAAATCAGAAGCAGTGTTATTAAACTCAAGTATTTTATGGATGGATAATGATACATTTCAAAGTTTATCCGCCAAACTAAAACGATACAGATTCAAAAATGTTTACATTTAATTTATTGTCATTGTTAAAATTCAAGGTGATTGCCACAGTGGCTTAATTTTATGTCTGCTTCTATATTCTAATACTTATTAATGAAAGTTACACTCTATGTTGCTTGCAGTAAGAGTCCAGAAAAGGAGAATTGGCCAGTTTCTATTCATTGCATAATTTATATTAAGTTCTGTCAATGTAATTGCATTAATTCTGGAATTGTAAATCGTGCAAGATTTCTGCAAGTGAAAGGGATCCAAATTTGGGGCTCAATGTATTATCTTTATGGGTGTAATTCCTGTACCTGAGTCTAAGTTGCAAAATGTAGTTTGTCATATGCCTGGAAATTTGAGGAGGACCCATTTGATCACATGGCATTCAGTCATACGAATGTATCATATGATGACAGGTCATAATATTGATGACTTATGTTAAATAATTACAACAGTTTATTCAAATTTAGTTGATGTTGCAATTTCACCAAGTTAAATAAAACATTTTTGAGGTACTGTTTTATGTGAATTGACAAATCAAAGATAGCAAGTAGTAATAAATGTCAAAGTATTTAAATTTTTTTGAAGTATTAGCAGTGTTAACAAAAGCACAGATTCAACAAAATAACATTACATGTCGTGTCCAACTTAGCTTTTGTGCAATTTTAAGAAATGGAACACACAGCAAGTTTTATAAAAAAACCAAATCTGATTCAATTCACCTCCATTTCCATACCCAAACATTAGAACCCAGGTTTAGGGATCAGAAGATAAATAGTCCGACAGAAGCATTAGAGATGAATAGAGCAATAAAATATATGATACATTACACATCACAGGCCCACAAGAAATTACCCACTTAACCATTATTCACTTTCACTCTCATTCCCACTCACTCACTTGCTCACACACATATACATTTTCATTGTCTCTCCTTGTTTCTCTCTCTCTCTTGTACTCTCAGTACTCAGTTTTCAGACAATTTTCATTGGCCCTAATACCATCAAAACTGATAAAGTTGTGTGCACTGAATATTGTGGCTTTAAGCACTGTAGCATATTTGTGAATCTCCATGCCAGAGCAGTTCCGCTTGAGTTACAAACTGCATCACTCTAGGATATCAATCACCCATGCCAGTAGACTCCCACCCAAGTTGGGAGATTTGGGAGCCATGGTAGAAATACAATCCTTGTAGTGGAGTTAGTTGGTGGGCCTCATCTTTGCATGATATCTGGGGCACAATGAATGATGACATATGGCTCAAAACACCTATTTCCACTTCTACAGCCATAAATTGAAGCTCAAAGTTCCCTCGTCAACTTTTATGGAACCTGTTGCACTAGTTTCATTACCATCTTATTCTCTTAAGAGGGATTTTGTTGCCAGCATCAGAATACATTGCATGTTGCTTAAACTCCTTCCAAAGTTCATATGTTTAAATGAATTCAGAGTGTGTGTGTGTGTGTGTGTGTGTGTGTGCATGTGTGTGTGCGCGTGTGCGTGCATGTGTGTGTGTGTGTGCGCGTGTGTGTGTGTGTGCATGTGTGCATGTGTGTGTGCGTGTGCGTGCATGCGTGCGTGCGTGTGGGTGCATGCGTGTGTGTGTGTGTGTGTATGTGTGTGTGTGTGTGTGTGTGTGTGTGTGTGTGCGTGTGTGTGTTTTCTGCAATTCACCTCTGAGATCCTCATTACATGGGTTCTTCAGTGATAACATCACCTCTCCACCAGCAGGAGGTATTGGAAGGGCAGAAGCTGATCATTCAGGGTAGACAATGGACTTTAGGGAAGGGAAAAGGACATGCCTACCAGTAAAGTCTTCTCACTGACAATTTTTAGAGACATCAAATCTTCCCTGGAGCCTTCTGATGAGCAATCTGTTCACAGGTTCAGGATGTTCAAGGCTGTCATGGCTGAGATATGAAATTTTCAGTGGGAAGATCAGCTGTGCTCTTATTCTTGGAATTGCTTTCCCTATGATACTCAAGATCACTTTGACATTCAGCTTCCTCACCACTGGATCCTTCCAGGAGGCCACAGCTGGATCCCTTTGGTGTTTTCCAATTTTGTGGTCATCGCAGAATCAGAATAGTCACCCAGGTTTATGTTGGGGTGAAAAAATTATCTTTTTAATTCCAGGGAGTGGCACTCGGAGTTCCAACACTGTTGGCTTTACACATGTGCATTGCCATCGATTGGACAGACCTACCAACAATGACCCTGAACACCCTGAACCTCAGCGTCAACAGGTGTCCATGCAGTGTGCAGCTCAATATGAATCACAAGAATTTATTCATTGAGAATACCAGGTTTCCAGAAAAGGAAATGAAATAAATAATTATTTCATTCTGATGGAATACACACCACAGGAGATTTTCAGTAAAAGGTCATCTACTACTTCCTTGGTTCCTGGGAGTGCAGAGGAAATAAAATTGGATTAATATAGGGTTGGTGTAAATTGGTGTGTGACAGACAGCATGATTTTGGTGGGCTGATGTGTATATCTCCATGTGTATGACTCCCCAGAACACAGGAAGAACAAATATTTAGCCATTTGTGACTGCTCTGCCAGATATGATCATAATGAGTCTTTAAGGCTCAGGATTATTTTGCTCACCTTATATTCTTAAATTAGTTTCCTTTAATATCTAAAAATCTATTGATCTCTATCTTTAATATTGAATAGAGAATTACACAGATTCACCAGGTTCTGCGTGAGGAAATTTCTTTTCCTCTTAGACCAGAATATATAAACACAATGTAATAGGAGCATGTTCCCATGTTCTATGCTCCAGCAGGGATCCAACACCAGGCTCCTTAGGACTGTCAGACCATCCAATATGATTAAGATACCTCAACCTCTCCTCTGTACCAATTATCTATGCCCCTTAATTTCTCAATTATTCAAAAAATTAATATTTCTTCTTCAAATTCAAACACACAAAGATAAAGACTGTACCACAGGCTTTAATCCACAAGGACTTCCACAGAGCCAGGCTGGCTGTGGCTGCAGCAACTCTGAGTGAGGCCTCGGGAGGCCGGCGCTGGCTTATATCCCGGAGGGTGATTGACACCTGACCGGGTGAGGCTTGATCCATTCAGGCCGACTGATTCACAGCCGGCCAGGTGTTGTCCTGTCCCCTTACACTCCTGCAAGTACAGAGATTGCCCCCTGCAGTAGGCTGGTGGTGTACCACTACATGTATCTTTAGCTTTTTTTTGGGGGGGGGGTGTTTGTTTAATCTTTTCTTTCTTTTTTTTAGAACATTTTTTTATAATGTGTTTATTTTGAGTAATTTTGATGTTTTTGGATTGCTGACATTCAGGATCAAATAAACTTGTGGGAATTCTTCCTGGATATGAGTGATCAGCAGGAATTTAAAAAAAAATGTATAGATAATGAAATTGTATAAAGCAGTTAAAATTTTGTTTTAATATTAATTGGATTAACAGGTCCCTAAAAAGAAAGAACATTTTATCCTACATTAAAAAATTGGGAGTAGATATTGTTTTTTTACAAGAGACTCATTTAACCAAAAAAGAACACTTGAAATTAAAAATTGATTGGGAAGGCCAGGTAGTTTTTTCTACATTTAATTCTAAATCTAGAGGAATAGCAAGTTTATTTAAGAAAAATTTATCAGTTGAAATTCAAAATGTAATTAGAGATCTGGCAGGTAGATATATAATGGTAAATTGTCAGATATTTTCTGAGGAGTGGACTTTGTTAAATATATACACTCCAAATGTAGATGATCTGAAATTTATACAAGATACTTTTTGAATTTAGTCGATGTCCATGAAAATGTTTTAGTACGTGGGGATATTAATTTCTGTTTGGAACCTTTGTTTGATAAATCATCGAGAACTATAGTTAAATGAATAGCTTCTAAAATATTGTTATCTTTAATGAAAATTTGAATTTAATTGATATATGGAAAAGGATACATCCTAAAGATAGGGATTATTCCTTTTATTCTAGTAGATTTGATACATATTCTAGAATCAATTTTTTTTAAACTTTCGGTTCAAAATAAATCAAGAGTTTTAAATGTTGATTATAAAACACAAATATTATCTGATCATTCTCCACTGTTGATTGAATTAGAATTTGCTGAAAAACAACACTCAGTATATAGTTGAAGATTAAATTCTATATTATTGAAAAGGGAAGATTTTTGTCTTTTTATAAGACATAAAGAATTGTTTTGCGATACACATTTACATTCAACAAGAGATATGTTTATTATTTGGGATGCATCAAAAGCTTATTTGAGAGGGCAAATTATAAGTTATACTTCAAAACAAAAAGGAATATATGAAAGATACAGATAAATTAGATAAGGAAATAACAATAATGGGAAAAAAGGAATTCAAAATCTTCGGACAATAAATATAGTAGTTTAATTAATACAGAATTACAATATAATTTAATGTTAACCTATAGAACAGAGAAAATGATATTACAGTCTACATAGAAATACTATGAATGAGGGGAATAATCTCAAAGTTTTAGCTTGTAATTAAAAGTGGAACAATCCTCTAGAACAATTAATGTATACAAGAGAATAATAATGAAGTGACATTTAATCCGATGAAGGGTCTTGACCTGAAACATTTATTGTCCATTCCCCTCCACTGATGCAGCCTGATCCATTGAGTTCCTTTATCAGCTGGCTCTTTGCTCCATATTTTGGCCCCTGAAATCTCTTGTGTCTCCATATTAACTTTGAGTTATTTGTATACAAGGGAACCTCCATCCTTCAGTCACCTGAATGCTCTCCAATTATAACAGCTGAGCACAAGTACAGAGTGTGCAGAGGGCCTCTTTTCTATGCTGTACAACTCTATGTTTGTAGTGGGAAAAAAATGTCAGCTCTCCTCAAGATGAGAATTAGCCACCTCTATCAATTAATTCCTCAGCCTTGCTTTCTCATCAGAAAATGAAAATAAACCTGGCCTATACAAATAAACCTAGCCTATCGAAACTCTTCCTGTGACTGATAGGGGCAGCGCGGTTGGCATAACGGATGGCACAATGCCTTTACAGAGCCAGCGATCGGGACTGGGGCTTGAATCCCATGCTGTCTGTAAGGAGTTTGTATGTGTCTCCCAGTGCCTGCATGGGTTTTCTCTGGGGTCTCCAGTTTCCTCCCACCTTTCGAAACATACCGGAGGTGTAGGTTAATAGGGTATAATTGGGCGGCATGGGCTTGTGGGCCGAAATGGCCTGTAATGGTGCTGTATGTCTAAATTTAATTTAAATTTAATCCAGACAACATTCTTCTGGTGAATCCCCTCTGCACTCTCACCAATGCAACCACATTATTCCAATAATTTGTGAAGTTGTAATCCAATATTCCAATTCTTATATTCCATGCCCCATCCAATGAACACAATGTTATGGCTTGATTCCTGCAGAGTATTGCAAGATCTACCAAAATAGTGAACAAAAAATTAGTTGAGTCCATGCCAAGAATAGTGATTGTTTCTGGATGTAAACAATGCTAATAATTCTTCAAACATCTTTTTGGCCAAATTTGTGATTTTTCAGGACATCTGATTGGGGTTTAGTGCTAAATGCAGTTTGTATAAGCCTGTCCATCTAATCTTCTGCAATCATTTTTCAAGATTCCTTTATTATCATGTAAAATTTGTCAACTTTTACTTAGCATAAAGGCACATAGAAAAGTGCTGTTGGCATACCCTGACACCCCAAATAATTAGAGAGAGAGAAGCAAAAGAGAGTCCCTTCAGAGATGCTGAATATCTGTAGATGTGCCTCTTGCATTCCCGCAGCAACACAGCCTCCTGTCTGATCTATTAACAAACCAGTATTCCCAGATCAGTACCTCCAATATGATCAGGAAGTTGTCAGCACTCAAAGCTCTTTGGGAATCCTTGTTGATCCTGGTGTGAGTGCTGCTGTGTGAATAATTTTGACACAAAGTACACAGAGTGTACTTTAATTAGCTTAAATGTACACACCAGTATCTTGCTGGCTCCACATTTCTGACTGTCCCAGAAGGGTCCAGCTTGAGTCTTTATACAGGCCAGTGATTGACAGTGGGCATGTGGCGCCAGTATAGTGGTTGCTTCACCACATCTGGAAGCCTCACAAATCTCTGTACCAATATTTGGTTCTCGCAAGTCTGTCTCCAGTAACCCGCTGCCTGGTGTGGATCCTACAGACATCAGTTTCTGGCTGCCCATAGTCTGTGTGGGTCTTTCAGCCATTGAGCCCATTGTTGGTCTGCTGTCTTGGTCATGTATCTCTTGATGCTCATGTTTTTATTTGTTTCTTGGCTTGGCAAACACAGTATATAAGATTCTCATTCACATGATCAACTAAAAATTACTTTTCATGAAGCCATCTGGACTTGATCAATATCTGAAGTTTTGTTGCTGTTCTTTCTTCTTGGTTTGAAAGGTTAATATCTTCTCCTTTCAACTCCTTATTGCAGACAAGATTTAAGTTATTCCTTTTTATTTTGTTAAATAAAAATTGTAAATATAATGTTGACAATTTATTCAATACAGCAGAATGCTGAAACTACTTGTTAAATATTGTAGAACAAAAAGATTGACTGTAATATTTAAAATATTCAAATACACATAGATGTAGTATACACTGATCAAGCCGTAAAATGTTTAGATATCAAAGATTGTCAGATAAATCACTGAGAGAGACATCTTTTCTCAAGAGCTTGCAATGTTTGAAATTTATGTTTTTCCTTTTATGCAACCTTCTAGTTCTGCATGAATTGTTCAACAAGACTGTGCATAAATCAACCTATCTACTTGTATAAGTCTACAGCTGTGGTGTTCAACCTTTTTTTCCCATTTTGTTATAAGCCCAGAGGACCCCAAAACCCAGCAGCAATAGATATTCACTAAGACAAATGGTTACTTAAACAAAAATTGCTTTTAATGATCTTTAAACATGAAAGTAGAATCAAACTTTAACTTATCACTATTGACTTACTTAACCCCCTAATTCTAAGCTCACGTATATGTAATGTGTGTGTAAGTTCAGAAAAATTCTTTGGTTCACAGTCCCATTTCACTTCTCATTCTTCCAAGTTCACTGGTTGCAGGCAATTTTTATACTGTGCACAGAACTTAACATTTATGAAGTTCACCAGGCTTTGGTGCTTGAAAAGTAAATGGTTACCACTCAGGAAGGTCCTTGTTGGTTTTCAGAGAGATATTTGTTGTTCCAGGACATCCACAACTGATTTACTTTCATCAGCCATTTTAGTGTCTTGTTCACGAAACTTGCCCCTTCAGGGTTCTCCAGATGATGACCTCTTTCTTTCAGGTCACCACAGAGTTCCTTTTTGTTTCCCTTATTCCAAGTGAAACAATAAACAGCCAGTCCTCTCCTATTGCATGAACAACAAGGGCTTTGACCACACTGAAATAAGAACCTATCTTCCAAATGGGGTCTTCCACCAGCTTGCCAGCTTATCCTATTCTAGTCCAAGCTGCTGTTGCTGGCTGTAACACAGTATAAGTGATCCCTCTTGTGTGTGTGTCTCTCTCTCCCTCTGAGAGAAAGCCTGTTTGACTCTCTCTGCTTGCAAAACCACATGACCCCCTTAGAACAGCAAGCTCTCTTTCAGACAGAAGGTGGCTCCGAGAAGCTCTTTCATCTGTTACCTTTTTGTAAACAACAATCCATTAGTGATGTCTCTTGGGAACTCACTAATGCCTTTTGCAAAGGCTGTTGGCCCTGACATGTCTAGCATGGGGCAGGGCTCCAGTATTTTAAACAAGATCTGTTTTAAAGTGTTTGCATGTGACCTACTCTAACAAACTGTTCCCAATTTATCTCCAAAAAACGTATCTATATACTCATTCACAACTTACATATCACCTTAAGTAATCTCTTTCTAACCATAGAACACCTATAGCACCCTGGGCTCTAAAATGTCTTTTTTTGTAATATCAAAAGCTGCAGTCATGTACATCTGCAATGACCTGCATATTTCATTCAAGGGGATAACAGCAATATGGTGTACCTCCAATTCCAGTGTAGATGAACTTTCCATAAGATATTGCATTGTGTCAGACCAAATTCTAGAATGTTTCTGATTCTTTCTTCCACTTTGCATCTGTAAATTGTAGCATGGAAGTCAGAAAGATGCTGAGTTCCAGCAGTGGAGTGAAAATCAGATACACTGGCATTTGATCTCCAGAATATTTTTGTAATTTTACAGTGAACCATAAAGTGACGCGAAACGAAGAAAATCTAAGTTTACAATAGTCAGGAAGGTAGGCTGTGAAGTAGCAAATGAAACAGGTGTATGGTGCTGCATTCAGGTAAGTCCAATTAGGGTAGGATTTACACAGTAAATGATAGAGGCCTGGACAGTGTTGTAGAACAAGAGGCCCCAGAAGGACAAGTGGATAGTTCTCTAAGTGTGGAAACTTAGGTTGCCTTCATTGGGCAGAGTGTTGAATACAAAAGATGGGACTTCCTGATACAGCTGTACGAGATGCTGTTGAGACCATACTTGGGAACGCTGTCTGGAGTTTAAATATTATTTACAATGCAGTGGAGGCAATTCTGTTCATTTAAACCCAATTACAATCAAATTAACATAAAACCCTGTACGTTTTGGAAGGCAAGAGGAAACCAGAGCAAATGGGGAACCCCATGAAGACATGGGGAGAATGCACAAATTCCTTCTACTGAGTGCTAGACTCAAACCTGGGTCATTGGCACTGTAATGGCATTGTGCTAATTAGAATGTCAATCATGCCATCCCAGATCATCCATCCAGAAGAAATACATCATTAAGCTGGAAAGGGTGCAGAAAGTATTCACCGGGAAATTTCCTGGATGTGCTTGATAGGGAGAGACTGGATAAGCTTGGTGTTTATTCAGTGGATCATTGGAAGACAAAGTGGGTTATTCATAGACTGATATAAAATAATATGAAACATGGATAAAGTGAATGTTCACAGTCTACTTTTACAGATTAATCCAGAACTAGAGGGGAGAGATTTAAGAGGGACTTGAGGGCAGATTTTTCACTCAAAAGGTAGTCTGTACCTGAAAAAATCTACCAGAGGGAACTTTAAAATTGGGTATAATTGCCATGTTCAAGGGACATTTGGACCAGTATATGGATTGGGAGGGTGTAGAAGGACATGGAGCAAATAGAGTCAAATATTCTAGCCCACAATGTCAACATGGACATGTTGGACAGAAGGTTCTGTTATGTGCTATTCAGCTCTGTGACTCTCTGACTTCTTATTTGACTCTGAGGAACATCATATGTATCGTGGGCTTTGTACAAGCAGCAGTTCCATTCACTTGAACAGTAATCAATTTTCAACTAAAATAGGGTTCAGGATAAATGTTTCTGTTCACTTTTTATTTCATTTAATAATAATTTGAAAAAGGTGTATTGTAGCTTTAAAAAAATGAAAGGGGCCACAAGATCAACAAGGATGGTCTGTGGGTCAAATCAAGTTCTCTTTTTTTTGCAACAAGAATAAAAATCTTCAATTTTTATTTGTAGCGAACATTTCCCTGCATGTTTAGTCAAAGAGACCAAAGCCCATGTCATCATCAGACTCTTCAGATTCTTCCTGTTTTTTCTCCTCCTTTTTCTCTTCCACAGCAGCAGGAGAAGCAGAGGTCACTGCAGCAGCGGCAGAAGCCGGAGAGCACCACCACCAATGCCAACATTGCAGATCAGACTGTTGATGCCAATGTTTGCCAAAGCCTTGGCAAAAAGATTGGGTCAGAAAGGCTCAATAATAACCCCAGCTGTCCTGATGAGGGCATTCAGTTTGTCTTCGGTCACGGTGACCTCATCATCGTGCAGGATCAGGGCGCTGTAGATGCAGGTGAGCTCAGATGCGGATGCCGTGGCGCTGGATCTCTGTGGGTTCGATGATGCTAGTCACCGGGTGGGATTCGGCCTTAGCTTCGATCAGAAGGACAGAGCACTTCTGAACCGGACAGAGAAGAGCAGTCAAATCAAGTTCAATGCAAGTCATCCCTCCCATTTCTTTCCACAGTTATGTCTCTCTTCCAAGTCAGGGCACAGTGAGTTGAAATTCCCCTTTGGTGTACAGCACTGGCTTTCAAACTTCCCCCCTAAACTCACATTTCACTTTAAGCAATCCTTATGCTATTGGTGCTCTGTGATTAGTAAGGGATTACTTAAGGTGGTATGTGAGTGGAAAGGCAAGGTTGAGAATGACTGCTCTAGATCCAAATATCACTGAAATATTTTGCTTGAGAAAAATTGTCATTGGCCCATTTCCTTTGGAGTTATGAAACCATGTACATAATGAGTCAATTAGGTATGATTAAAACAGTGTTTTTCAAACTTTTTCTTTCTACTCACATACCACCTTAAGCAATCCCTTACTAATCATAGAACAGTTATAGCATAGAGATTGCTTAAGGTGAATTGTGAGTTTAGGGGGCATTTTGAAAACCACAGGTGTACAGGATCAAGATTGAAACTTCATTGCAATACGATGGGAGTGTTGGATAGCAAAAAAATTGGTGTCCCTTTAAATTCAACTCCTTTTAGATCCTTGAATGAACATGAAAAGTTCAGTTGCATTAATCTTGTAGAGCAGAGAATTCTCATGGTGTCATGCCCAAATCTATTTGTTCAACCAAACAAATTATTTAGTCGTTCATCCATTTTCCATTTGGTGGGGCTGTGTAGAAATTGATTGGTGTATTTGCCTTCCAAACTACATTTCAAAAATAATATACTAATCGCTGAATGCTTTCCACAGGCAGCTTGTCATCATGAATGCAAGCACCAAAAATACATGCTCTTCCTTTCTCAGGATTTATGCTCTACAAGAACATGCTTAAAGCACACCTCAGGGCATAAAAAACATTTAAGAGCAACTTTAATCAGTGCCGTGTGTTTTGGGTTTACATTAATGTGTTTGAACATCTATAATGTACTGCGTTAGTCGGATTAGGGTAGCAGCCTGGTGGTGTGGATCCACAGTGTGCTACTATAAAACTGCCTTTCTTTATCACTGCTCCATTGGACTTTCTTTGTCCTGAAATTCCAATCTAATATAGGCACTCTGCAAATTATACAGCCATTAAAGTCACCATGGTATCGTTGATTACTGACGACATCATATCACCTTCTGTGAAAGCACATTAGTGCAGATATAATTTGGTTGTTTTCATTACTGGAAATGATTTAGGTCATTCTGATTCAAGAAATTATGCAATCAGCCAAAATGGCTTGTAGAATGTCTCACTATTCATAGAGTTACATAGAAATTACATGAGAGAAGGCTGTTGTTAATCCATGCCGATGTTGATTCTCTTCAATTGCAGGTAGACAGGTACTCCATTCTTGTCTTCACATACCTTATCGGCCATTATTTTAATAGCTCACCTAAAACCTATTTGAGGATGTTATTGTTTTTGCTTCAGTCACTAACTTCAGCGATTTATCCCAGAATCTGACAATCATCTGGTAAGAAAATAATTCTCTGTTGTCGCAGCAGTGATGTGCATGTTATATGCATAGTCAGGAACGGATTTTGTAGAAAAACAGTGGCAGTTTCATGTGTAGTCTCTGGCATTTCCTCACTTGAGAGCAAAGTGTTTTGGGGATTTTTGTGCACACTTGTGTGAACAGGCAGGTCTCTGACTTCTTGACGGATGTGAGCTGATGTTTTCTGACAACACTCATCAGAAGAGGCAATAATATGGTCATGTCCTCTGCTCGGGTCGGGAAAAAATGCTTGAGAAACTGATGTCAAGTTGAATTTTCTGCAAGGAGAATTTTGACAGATTAACATGTCAGCATTTGCAGAATTCATAAAATTGTTTGACTCAAACATTTTTTTAAAAATCCCAGTAAATGTTTAATTTTTTTGAATAATTTGATTAATGTTTAAGGATGCTAGAATTATTTTGAATGTTATAGGAATCCCAATTACAGTTGTGGGATAAAATCTAATTCTATAGGCAGTACCAATGGTGATTGTTTCCTGGAAACCTGGTCTAATTTCTCTTGTAATATTCCATAATTCCAAATATGGAACAGGGAAATCCATCAACCTACGCATAACTGATATAAAAACCACATCAGGACCACAAGGGTAATGGTCAATCAAATAAATTGATTGATATGTAAACACCTGGAAATAGTTATTATCACATTTCACTTTGAATAAAATGATTGTTCAAAGGTCAACGATGAAAAATAGAGCACTGTGTGATTGAATTTAAAGGCCATAATTCTGGTTGATTAAGGCAGAAATCAAATTGTGTCGGGTAAAGAATGCAGTAATGTCAGTATACCCAGAAATATCTGCACAACAGCAAAAAAAAACACTCCAAAATTAAGTAATCTCTGTTTAATATCACCACAGAATAAAAAAATTGAATCCAATGTGATAGAGTAACTTGTAGGAAGAGATTTGGTGATAGAAATAGCAAAATTTAATTTATCAGCAAAGGGACGAGGAAGTATTTGATCCAACAGGACATCTGAGAAAATGTACATCCAGGCGTGGAAGAGCAGTGGGTCAGATATCGATGTTGTGCAGTGAACATTAATGTTTAAGTTAAAATAACATTAAAGTTATCAATTCATTTCTCACAATGTTGAGGGACCATCAATGAATCAAATGCTCGGTCTGTGAAAATTGTTCACAATAATTTATTTTCTGGATGTACATTCATTGCAGCTATCAAGTAATTGTTGGCATCACTCAGTGTACCATGTCCACATATATTTGGCAGGGACTGAAGCCCTGTTCTGGAAATTTGCAGCCTTATCTAGTTTGCAAGTACATTTTCTGACCAGGAATAAATTATGTCCCTGTTGTTCAGTGGATGCAACTGTGGCAGGCAGTATATATATAGAGATGAAGGCATTCAATTCAACTGGTGCATTACACCTGTCTTCAAGAAGTTCCAAAGCACTTCATTTGATGAATCTCTATTTGACAACAAAGAGATTACATTGTTATAATTGGTTGAAAAGATCAAAAGAGAACATTGTCAGCATCTTGTTTTTAATTTGGAAGACGTTGGTTTTACTAGTGAATCAGTGTTCATCTCCTTTCTCCATCAACTTTGTGAAGATATCCATGAGCTTTTGCCTTGATTTGGTGCAATCTTAATGGCAAATGTTCTTTAGTTATAAAGTTCAGACATAAGGTTTCTGAGTCAGGAAGATGCCTGGACTGGAGAAGAACTTGCAGTTGGTGGTTTCTCTCTCGGCAGGGTTATTCTGTCCAGGTGTTAGAGGTCATTGTTTTGACAGGTGTTATCCAAGATGCCTCAAAAGGTTGCTGCAGTGAACACCAAAAATAAATTGCTGGAATTGCTGGAAATACTTTCCAGATCAGGCCACATCTGTGGGAAAAGAAACAGAGCTAGCATTTCAGGATGAAGATTCTTTGTCATTTTTATTACTGCTGCAGTGTTCCTTGCTCTGAGGAAGCACTGCAGCCATATAGTGCCCAGGCTGTCAATCAAATAGCCTGCATTGGATGCAATCCAATTCTTTGACTACTTTTGTAGTTACCTCGATCCAGCATATGGAGATTAGTTCATCACATTTTTGACTGGTGCCTTGCAAATATGTAAAGGTTTGAGTGAACCATTGCCCCTATATTTATTATTTTAGCCATGCTGTTTTTGTGGCTGACCCAGTGAAGTTTAATGATGATGTCATTGTTAGTGCAGCATCAGATGAGACCAATGTGTTAAGCATTAATGAGATTTGGTAAAGCAGTCTCTTGTTGGAAATAGTAATTTATTGGAAACTGTCTAGAGTAGATATCGCACACCAATAAAGAGGACCTGTCTGAATTTCATTGTGTTTTCACTTGCAGTAAGATTGTAGGAATGTCTTTAGAACTATGAAATCTACCCACAACTTCTCCATAAAGCTATATATCAGTAAATGGCCAAAGCTGGAGAGTTACATGAGAAGTACAGTGGCTGCAATGTCTTCAGAATGCATTGAAACATAAATAATATATGGAGTTTATGTGTAAGACAGAGCTAAAACTATTTACATATTGAGAATTTAGGACTTGCTGTGATTGAATGTTCCAGATGTTCCAGTTTGTGAATTCATCAGGTCAGTATTCAAGGCCTGAGCAGAGGAAATTATTATTTTTTTAAATTTAAGCGAACCAAAATCATTCTAGTTTTTGGTTTGGACCTGCTCCAATACATCTCCTTTCAAGAAGTGTGTTACAGATGCACAATAATTAGTTCTCAAATGATCAAATACCTCACTTGGAGTATTGTGGACAGTTTTGGGCTTCTCATTTAAGAAAGGATGTCCTGACATTGGAGAGGATTCAGAGGAGGTTCACAAGGATGATTCTGGGAATGAAAGGGTTATCATATGGGGAGCGTTTGACAACTCTTGGCCTGTACTTGTTGGAATTGAGAAGAATGATGGGGGAATCTCTGAAACAGTTTGAATCTTGAAAGACATGGAAAGAGTAGATGTAGAAAGGTTATTTCCCATGCTGGGTGAGCCACGGTCAAGAGGGCATAATTTCAGGATTGAAGGGTGTCTGCTTTTAACAGAGATATGTAGGAATTTTTTCAGCCAGAGGGTGGTAAATTTGTGGAATTTTGTTGCCGCAGGCCATTATGGAATTCAAGTCATTGTGTGTATTTAAGGCAGAGATTGATAGGTTCTTGATTAGCCTGGGCATCAAAGGATATGGGGAGAAGGCTGGGCAGAGAGGGTGAGAGCGAAAATGAATCAGCTTAAAATAAAATAGTGAGGGCGGCAGATTGGCTGGGCTGAATAGTCTATTTCTGCTTCTATGTCCTGTGGTCTTGGGGATAAGTGCCTCACAGAACAATCTTAACTTGTTTTCAGGCAACAGACTATGTACAAGGAATAACCCCACTTTACATATGACTAACATGGACATTACATATTTATACAGTCAACATTTCACAGATGCATGCCTCGATCCAGCAAGTGAACTGAAACATAATTTACCCCGCAAGTAGCTGATTTGTATATGTGTAAAGTTCTGGAAAATAAAAGGCGATATGACTGAATTTTGTTGTCAATTTCCTCTGGGTGACCTAGTTCCCTCTTACATCCCAAAGATTAGTGGTCTAGTAATTTTACTGGCCAGTGTATATTGCTCCTGATGTGTATGCAAGTCATGAAGTTGATGAGAGATGTTTGTCATTTACACAAGTACATGATGCAGGTGCATCAGAAGTCTTATTTTCTTCTGTCACACAGATACATAAGAAACGCTAACTACAATGGTACAATTTAAATTACCACAATATGCCAAGTCAGAAAAAGAGATAATAAAGAGAATGATAGATAAATAAATATTCATTGTTACAGATAGTGCAAGAGCCTCAAAGACAGATCTTTTGGTGGCTGTCATCATAGTTCACAGTTGGGGTGGTACAGGAGCTTCAAAAGCCTCACACCTGTTGGAATAAAATATGTTCTTGAATGTAGAGGTGCTGGAGTTTAGGCTTCTGTACCTTTTAGCTGAAGGTAGCAGCGAGAGGAGATTGTGACCAGGTCCTTTATGATGTTGAGTGCATGTTGTGTGTGGAGGAAATGCGGCCTCCCTGCCTGTCTGGAATGTGTATATCACAGATGGTCATGTGTTCTCCCCATCTGCAGCTTATTCAGAAGTCACATCATCTGTCAATCAAGGTTGGACTCCGGCCACCCATTAGTGCACACCTTGCCATTGGCTAATTTAAATCACCTTGGGTCATTATTGGTTGGAAGCACAGATTATAACTGTATACAACACCAATGCACAGCATATTCTTTCTCCCTGTCTCATGGTCCAAGCCCTGGACATCACTCCATTCCAGGTCACTACCATGGATATCACTGGAAGTGTCATAGGTAAGGTGTGCACTACACTAAAGCTGAGCCATGAGTACTGCGATAGATCAATACTTGCAGAGATCCGCACCCCCTATTGGAACAGGGAACCGGGTGTGTGTAAGAATCCCTGTTTGTAGTGTGTGTACTCAAGTGTGTGAGTGTGTTGAGATAGGTTCACTATTGTTGGTCCAAACTATGTCCAAGGAGAATGTCTATATTGTTGCTTAAGTGAAATAGTAATCGAGTACAGTTTAAAGTTCTCCCCTGTTTGTCTCCTGTGTGTTAATTACAGTTATCTGTGATTGCAGCACTTGTGTCCAGACTCATCTCTCTGTGAACCCACCAAACCTGTTACTCTTCCCAACATGACAATTGGGGCTGGAAGTAAGGTTCAAATATTTTCCACTGGACACACATGGAGTTTTAACCATGTTGGAGTGGAAGGTTGTACTATCAAATGTCAGATATCATATTAACAAGTGTGTGCGTGGGTATTCTCTCGGGTGCTTGTGTGATTGTGTACCTCTTCACCAATGGGGGCAACAGGAGGTGACTCACAGATACGGAAGGGACCTTGGGGTTGAGTTATAAAATCCCAAGGTGCACCAATGACTGTTAAGGGTTCAGTCTTTTGCAGCATGGCTAGCAAGCCACACCAAGCCAGCTGATTGGGTCACAGGTTGGACCCCCATGGAGAGAAGATAGGGTACCACATGGTCTCCCACCTAGAGTTACTGGGATTTGCCAAGGCCTAAGGTCCAAGGCCTGGGGAAGTTATGGGGGAGCCCTACTGATATCCCTACTTAGGCAACAGTGGGGTATCACGTCCGAGTTAAGTAATCAGGGCACCCAAAAAGGTAGGGAGATAGAACCACTGCAACAATACTGTTGGGAATGGCAAGAGGCAGTGCAGATTGCAAGTGACCAATTAAAAAATTTAAATCATGGAGGCAGCTTCCAAGTTGATTGAAGCACAGCAGCTGCAAGCAGCTTGCTGGTCTGACTCACAGCTTGACTCAGGAAAATTCCTAGGCATTATCCAACAGGGGGAGGGGATCAATATGTGTTTAGGGGATGGTATGTGCGGATGGATGTTAATAACCATGAAGAAATTGAGTCCCACATCACATTTCCTCCTCCATTTACAAGCCTGACCCGTGATCACGCAGTCCCAGGTCTCCCACGAGAGCAGGTATTTTTCAAAGAATCATTGTGCTAGATTTACACAAGATTTCAATCTAGCTCTGTTTGATAAACACCCACAACTAAAGGAAAAATTGTGTTGCAGACCCTAAGGAAAACTATGTTCATTTATTGTAAATAAAATAGCTGGTGTGCTGTACTATCGTGGAAGTTTAACCAGACACATTGATAACGCCAACTTCAGCCACTGGCAAGTCCATCCTCAGGACCCATTGAAGAAAAAGCACAGAACTAACAACAAATCTTTGACAAATGAAATCAAAGTAATATTGTGTCCTTTTCTTGTGTATGTAGAGTTAGCACAGGAAGGTGGCTATAAATTAAGGGATCGGTCATAACCTTAGTGAATGGCTAAGCAGATACAAGGGGAAAAATCACTCAATTTCTTACACTTGTATCTCTTATCTTCAGACCATAATGCCATTCTAATCCCCGAGATTAAAGTGCATACCATTATTAATATTCAGTACCAATTCCAGCCCGACATCTTATTGAAGTGCAAAGTCAACCATAATTCAGCCGTTTGGCGAAGGACCCCAGCAGAACTTTTGAAAACGTTTTGAAGAGTAGCCGCATGGTGAGCCATGTGACGGGCACCAGCGTTCATTCGTAGGACGACTTGTGTTCCGTTGGAATGGTGGGGAAAGGTCTGTGGGATCCAATTGGGAGATGGAGGTTCCCAGCATCAATGACACAAGTCCTGCCGTCCTGTATAGGAATGCGAAGGCAATCAAGGAGCCAGCAGTTCCCAGCATCGAGGACTTTGTTATTATCAAAACCAAAAGCTAAGGAGTGTTTGAAAAAGTGTACCTTGTTTGGAAAAAAAACACCCTGAGAATAACGTGTATGCAGTCAAGGCAAGTACTGGATTTGGTGTGGTCAGCTGAAATATGATAGCTGAAGATTTATTGCAATCAAGGCTAAACATTATGTCTTTTGGTGTTCCAATGTAGAGAGAAAGATTGTAATTTTCTCAATATTTTTAGGCATGTGCAGGCATTCACATAGTGGGAGAGAAGGAAGAAGTGGAGGAGGGGGTAAACATAGAAACATAGAAGATAGGAGCAAGAGTAGGTCATTCGGCCCTTTGAACCTGCTCCGCCATTCAATGAGATCATGGCTGATCTTAAAGTTCAGTACCCCGTCCCCACTTTCTCTCCATAACCCCTAATTCCCTTATACTGAAGAAATATATCTAATTCCCTCTTAAATATATACAATGAACCTGCCTCTACTGCTCTCTGTGGCAATGAATTCCACAGATTCACCACCCTCTGGATAAAGAAATTCCTCCTCATCTCGGTCCTAAATGGTATGCATATTATCCTTGAACCATGGCCCCGGGTTCTGGACTCCCCCACCATTGGAAACATCCCTTCCGCATCCACTCTGTCCAGTCCTGCCAGAATTTTATATTTATCTATGAGATCCCCTCTCAATCTTCTAAACTCCAGCGAGTACAATCCCAATTTGCCCAATCTTTCCTCATAAGTCATTCCTGCCATTCCAGGTATCAGCCTGGTGAATCGCCTCTGCACTCCCTCCATTGCAAGAACATCCTTCCTCAGATAAGGCAACCAAAACTGCACACAATACTCCAGGTGGGGTCTCACCAAGGCTCTGTACAGCTGCAGGAAGGTATCCTTATTCCTATACTCAAACCATCTTGATATGAAGGCCAACATACCATTTGCCTTTTTAACTGCCTGCTGTACCTGCATGCTCGCCTTCAGTGACTGGTGCACAAGAACCCCTAGGTCTCTCTGCACTTCCCCATCTCCCAATCTATTGCCATTCAAATAGTAATCTGCCCTCCAGTTTGTATTACCAAAATGGATAACCTCACATTTATCCACATTGTAGTGCATTTGCCATGTATCTGCCCACTCTCCCAATTTATCCAAATCACACTGGAGCTTCAGTGCACACAATCCCTCCTAGCTTAGTGTCGTCTGCAAATTTGGAGATATTACATCCAACCCCCTCATCTAGATCATTAATGTAAATTGTGAACAGCTGGGGTCCCAGTACAGATCCCTGTGGCACTCCACTGGTCACCGCCTGCCACTCAGAAAATGAGCCGTTTATCCCAACTCTCTGTTTTCTATCTGCCAGGCAGTTCTCAATCCACATCAATACCTTGCCCCCAATCCCATGAGCCTTGATTTTGGAAGCCAGTCGTTTATGTGGGACCTTATCGAAGGCCTTTTGGAAATCCAGGTACACCACATCCACTGGCTCTCCCCCATCTATTTTACCTGTCACCATCTCAAAGAATTCATGAATTAATTGTGAGGGTTAGGAAGGGAGGAGAGGCAGGTGAGGTGTCAGCAAAGAGTGGAGAGGAGGGCGGATATGAAAAGAAGGGAAGGGAAGAGAGAGCGAAGGGACTGGAGGGAGAGAATGAAGGGATGGAGGAGGGGTGGGTGGGTTGGGGAATGAGGAGAGTGGGAACTTATGTGGGAGAAAGTGGGGAGAGGGGTGGGCTTAGAGTGGAGGGAGAAAGATTCCTGAAGGCACCCTGAGCTTTGCTAGAATGAAGCCTAGATAAAAGAGGCTGCTTTGTTAAATATAAAATAAAAATGTATAATGAATTTATAATTGTATGCATTGTAGATGTGCGCATATTAATTTGTTTTATGCGCTGGTTGCAAAATGGGTGTACGCACATATGCACACAGCTGTGGTCGAGGTGCCTTTTTTATGTGCTCTCGCTCCCCCTAGCATCAAAACCTGTCTATGCCACTTGGAAAGACCATCCTCCACTACATATCAAAACTCTGTCATAGAGAGAGTGGAGAGCACTAAGTTAGTTGCAGTTCACTTAACTAGTGATCTATCATGGACACACAGCATCTCCTCACTTATCAAGAAGGCACAACTGTGACTGCTTTTCCTGAGAAGACTACAGCAGGCAAGGCTACCAGCCACCATTATGTTAGCTTTCTATAGAAGCTCTATCAAGAGCATTCTGGCAGACTAAATCACAGTGTGGTAGGGTTGCTGCAGAGAAATGGATTGGCGGTCAATCCACAGGACCATGAGCAGTAGAGAGGATCACTGGAAATTCCCTCCCCCCAACGATGTGATCTACTGGGATCTTTGTCTGAAGAGGGCATGTAAAATCATTGATGACCCCATTCATCTTGCACACACCAGCTTTCAGCTGTTTCCATCAGGGAAGAGATACAGGAGTATTAGAGCCAGTACGACCAGGCTGAGGAACAGTTTCATCCCACAGGCATTGAAAGTGGAACAACAAAAGGAACTGCTCACACTAACCATCTAACCATCTGAGATTGTTCTATGTACAAAACAATAGTTATTTATTTATTTGTATAAATTAAATACTTGCCCTGCATATGTATTGTTTGTCAATGTGTGTATTATATCTGGTTGTGTGTCTGCACGATTTGCACTGTGAAGATGAGAACACTGTTTTGTCAGGCTGTACTTATACAATCAGTTGACAATAAACTTGATTTGAGGGCACACACAGGAAGTGAGCTGTTGGTGGCTTGCTGGCGAGGATCCCACACAGGTAGCGAGCAGCTGGAAACTTGCGGTCAAAGAACTCACACCAGGCTGCAGGCTGCTGGAGACTGGCTCATGAGAACCAAGGATTTAAACTGGTATTCAAGGGTGCTGAGGGCCAAAAGGGCTCTTGAAGGGCACTGGATGCTAAAGGTTTCCTTATCGTGTCATAGGTTTGGATCTGGGCTTGGGTTGCCAATGGCTTGAATTGAACTGGAGTCTTGTGTGGCTGCAGAGGCTGTGGGAGCACTGGAGGAAAATCCACGAACACTCGGTGACTCTGGGGAAATGTCTTCTCTTTCTCTCTTTCTTTGATTGTAAGGGGCACCAGACAATGCTCATGACAAATCTTTGTCTGCCTTATAGCATACTAAATGGAATTTTGTGTAATTTTACATTTCTGTTTTATTGCATAACAATAAATAGTATCTGACAGGCTACATACAGAGTTGGTGCTGGAGCCAGGGGTTACGTTTGCCATTCTGGATTGAGTCAAGCAGAAATTTCTTCACTCAGAGAACAGAGATTCCTTGAAATTCTTTGTACAAGAGATCTGTGGAAGCACTGCTGTTGAATGTATTCAAGACAGATTTTGATACGTTTCATATACAGTATTAAGATATTAGCAATCTAGAATCTAGATGTTATGGAAGCTAGATCATGGAGATTAAAGAGGAGGTAGGTGCAATTTTTGAAGCTCAATAAATTGAGGGCTATGCAGAAATGACAGAGAAGGAATGTTGAGGCAGGCTTCCAGTCAAGTCACCTTTATTTACCATTGCACGGTAAAGATGAGATAGAGTTTCTCCAGGACCATGGAGCATATTTACATAAATATAAATTAGAATAGAAGTTAAACACATCAAAGTATTAAGGTATTAAGACATATACAGTAAATGTCCATGGTACTCTCTGCACATATATTCTGGGAATTCAGAAGCCTGATGGCTTGGGAAAAAAAAACTGATGTCCAATCTGGATGTAGGGACCCAAGTGCTATAGTCTGCCTGCTTTTTGCTCATACCTTGACAAATAGCTCAAGGGCTCTATTGGTTATATGTCTTGCCTCCTTTCGAAATGGTGGGACTTGTTCAGTTTCTGTATTACCCACACTCTTGTGTGCTTTTCTTGTGTACATGGAATTAGCACAGGAAGGTGGCTATAAATTAAGGGATCGGTCATAACCTTAGTGAATGGCCAAGCAGATACAAGGGGCCAAATTACTCTATTTCTTACACTTGTATCTCATCCTCAGACCATAATACTTTTCTGATCCCCAAGGTTAAAATGGTATACCAAATCTGTATAAGCATAAATAAATACATTAATTTTAGTTGTACATTTTGTCTTACAATAACACCTTTCTTACTCAAAATAACTTTCAGTTTCACCTGTTTTTCCATTTAAGTTCACCGTTTTTTTTCTCTCTGTTTGTCTTCCTATTTAGTTTTCATACCATCCAATGTGAATCACAATGGTTCTTTCTATATCGGTGTCCTGAATTATTAAATTCCTTTGTTCACTTGTAAATGTGGTCCATATCCTCCATAAATGAAATATATAAAAGAACTGCTGAGCATGGAAATCAGGAAAAATTCTCTTTGCCAGTTAAAAAAAAATATTTAATTTTTCAAATTACACACAAAAAGAAACATAAAATTACTATAACCCCTTCCCCTCCCCCTCCCTCCTAATACACAAAAAAAACCACTAAAAATCCTAAGAAAAGCTTCCCTCAATCCCCCCTCCCCAAAAAATAACAGCAAAAACCAATATTCCCTGATTGGTGTGCCAAACTTATTACAGTTAATTAACTTCTATAGCCATACATTTCAAATATAATCCCCACATATCAATAAAAAAGAATAATTATTTTTCACATTAAATGTTAATTTTCTAAATACAAACAAGATACTCATTATGACATCTTCGCAAATTTAGTTGTACGTCATTCTTCCATGTAACAGCTATGTATTTTCTTGCTACTGCAAAAGCTAACTTTAAGAAAGCTAAATATGGTTTAGGGATTCTTAAATTGACAAGTGGAGCCTTATCATAACCCAATAAAATATTTAATTTTCTTACATGACCAAACTGAATGTAAAAAAGTACCTTTCTGTTCTCTACAGCTAAAACATAAATCTGTTATACTAAATTTTCAATTTCTCAGGAGTTATATATAATTGGTGCAAAAAATTATAATGAACCATATTATATTTCACATTAATTAATTTTGTAACACTATCAACACACATTTGTGACCATTCTTCCTCTACCAATACAATATTTAAATCTGTTTCCCATTTCTTTTTAATTTTATACTTATTTACTTTTTCAATTTTTTTCCTGCAACAATCTATACATATCAGAAATAAAACTTTTTTCACTTTTATCTTCAATCAGTAATTTTGTTTGACTTGGAAAATTTATTTCCTTACCATAACTCTTCTTTAAAAAATTGCAAAATTGATAATAAGCAAACAAAGAATTTGATGCAATACCATATTTCTCCTGTAATCTATTAAATGAACAAAACTTCCCTGCTTCAAAACAATCTATAACATTAACTATTTTTTTATTTTTCCAATCCTTTAAATAAGGACTTGAATTGAATTATTCTGATATATTGGTGATTTTATTCAAATTAAAAGAATTTGAAATCTGACCATTTGTTAACACCCTTGCTGTAGGTCCCGCATATATAGCCTTAACCCAGCCTCTAAATAATGGGCCAAAATTAAATTTTTCCAATAATTTAAACAAAAATTTCCATTCAACATGATCAAACACCTTCTCAGCATCTAAAAATACAACCATTTGTTGATTATTTTGTTGTTTTGCCACATTAATAATGAAATCAACTTAACTATACTGTCTGCTGAATACCTACCTTTAACAAAACCTACCTGATCAATATGAACCAGTTTCTTTGACAGTTTTCATGAAGGGTCTCAAACTTGAACTTTGTTTCTGATGCAAATACTGCCTGATCTATTGAGTGCTTCCACCTTTTCCTGTTTCACATTCAAATTTCCAGGACCTCCAGCATTTTTCCCTTATGTTTCAGTTGGATGATGTGAATGACAGATCAATATCCTGACTTTGATAAAAAATTAATTAAATACTGGTGACATATTTTCATTTATTGAAAACTCACTATTCTGCAATAACTTTCCTCTTAAAAAAGTTTTATCTTTGAGAATCAATGCTGAAGAAAGCTTGAAATCAGAGAGCAAAAGAATTATTGATGTTTTGGGTTGGAACACTTCGCGAAGAATTCAAAAGTCAATGAAGGGTTCAACCTCTTTTTCTCCTACAAATGTTGAGTTACACCTGCTGAGTTGCTCCAGTCAATTGATTTTTGCTGCAGATTCCTACATTTTCAGTCTCTTGTGTCTCCAGTAAATCTTGAAATCTTATTATCTTACAACTATAGAACACTACAGCACACAAAACAAGCCATTTGGCCTTTTTTAGTCTGTGCCGAAATACATTCTGTTTGTCCCATTGACCTCCAAATCTCTCGCATCCATGTACTTATCCAATTTACCTATCCTCTCATATGTATTTATTCAATTTATTCCGAAAACTGAAGAGTGATCCCACATTTACCATGTCAAATGGCAGCTCGTTCCATACTCCCACAACTCTCTGAGTGAAGAAGCTCCCCCCTAATGTTCTCCATAAACCTTTCCCCTTTCACCCTAAAGCCATGTCCTCTGGTATTTATCTATCCTAATCTAAGTGGAAAGAACTTACTCGCATTTACTCTGTTTATATCCCTAAAAATTTTGTAAACCTCCATCAAATCACCCCTCATTCTTCGACACTCCAAGGAATAATGTCCTAACCTGTTTAATCTTTCCCTATAACTCAACTCCAGATGTACTTGTGATAGGTGCTATATAAATCTTAGTTTCCTAGTATGTCTGATGGAAGGGCTCAGTCTCTGAAGGTGACTGTTCCTAGTCTGGGCTGGTTGACTGAATGGACCTCATGGTTAAATGGTGTCTGTTCATGGCTGCGACGATTGCCACGATGCAAAATATGTGAGAAAGATGTAAAGTCTAGGCATGATTCCTGTTAATGCAGATTGATGGTAGGTGATCAATGGGAGTGTGGTGTTTTTGAATATGAAGTTTATGACAGAATCCAATTGTGTGAGGTCACTGAACTTTCAGCACTGCTTCCTGAGATGGAAGGCAAAACATGACATTGAACTCCTTTTATGTGTTCCTTTGAAGGCTCTCCTTGAAGAAGCAGGACATTTCTCTTGCTAACAAAGCTCTCATGCAGAATCCAAAGACCTTGGAACTCAAACTGCCATATTGTGTCTTTCTTCTGTTTCCTGAGCCAGATTCGCCTCCTGCACAATTACACCTGCCCCCATAAACATACAGCTCTCGTTTAAGAGATGTATCATCACAGATTAACTAACTCACATGAGTATTTTATGATTTCAGGTCAACAGCTGGAGCATGAAAACATCCAACACATAATGAGAAATGGGTGCATACAGAAATCATTTGAAGGAGATACAGAATGAAGTTGGCATGTTAGTGGCATTATAATCAGAGAACAAGGCAGACCAATTAAATTCTTACTTTAGTTCCATTTTTACAAGAGAGGATACAAATAACCTCCCAAGGATGTTGGGAAACATAGAGACTAATGCAAGGGAGGAACTGAAAGAAATCAGTATCTCTAAGGACATGGTCTTGGGGAAATTGATGGGATTGAAGGCAGAAAAATCCCAAGGGCCTGATAATCTACATCCTAGGGTACTCAAGGAAGTGGCCATTCAGATAGCAGATGCTTTAAGAATTATTTTCCAGAACTCGATAGACTCAGGATCAGTACCCATGGATTGGAGGGTAGCTAATGTTACCCCACTATTTAAAAAGGCGGGTAGAGAAAAAGCGGGGAATTATAGGCCGGTGAGCCTTACATCAGTAGTGGGCAAAATGATGGAATCCATTATTAAGGATGTAATAGCGGAGCATATGACTAGCAGAGAAGGGATCGGACGGAGTCAACATGGATTTACAAAATGTAAATCGTGCTTGACAAATCTATTGGAATTCTTTGAGATGGTGACAGGTAAAATAGATGGGGGAGAGTCAGTGGATGTGGTGTACCTGGACTTCCAAAAGGCCTTCGATAAGGTCCCGCATAAACGACTGGCTTCCAAAATCAAGGCTCATGGGATTGGGGGCAAAGTATTGATGTGGATTGAGAACAGGCTGGCAGGTAGAAGACAGAGAGTTGGGATAAATGGCTCATTTTCTGAGTGGCAGGCGGTGACCAGTTGGGTGCCACAGGGATCTGTACTGGGATCCCAGCTGTTCACAATTTACATTAATGATCTGGATGAGGGGATTGGATGCAATATCTCCAAATTTGCAGATGACACTAAGCTAGGAGGGGTTTTGTGCACGGAAGAGGGGGTCAGGAAGCTCCAGTGTGATTTGAATAAATTGAGGGACTGGGCAGATACATGGCAAATGCACTACAATGTGGATAAATGTGAGGTTATCCACTTTGGTAATACAAACCGGAGGGCAGATTACTATTTGAATGGCAATAGATTAAGAGATGGGGAAGTGCAGAGAGACCTAGGGGTACTTGTACACCAGTCTCTGAAGGCGAGCATGCAGGTACAGCAGGCGGTTAAAAAGGCAAATGGTATATTGGCCTTCATATCAAGAGGGTTTGAGTATAGGAACAAGGATACCTTCCTGCAGCTGTACAGGGCCTTGGTGAGACCACACCTGGAGTATTGTGTGGAGTTTTGGTCACCTTATCTAAGGAAGGATGTTTTTGCAATGGAGGGAGTGCAGAGGCGATTCACCAGGCTGATACCTGGAATGGCAGGAATGACTATGAGGAAAGATTGCGCAATTTGGGATTGTACTCCCTGGAGTTTAGAAGATTGAGAGGGGATCTCATAGAGACATATAAAATTCTGGCAGGACTAGGCAGAATGGATGCAGATGGGATGTTTCCAATGATGGGAAAATCCAGAACCCGGGGCCATGGTTTGAGGATAATGGGCAAATCATTTAGGACCGAGATGAGGAGGAATTTCTTTACCCAGAGGGTGGTGAATCTGTGGAATTCATTGCCACAGAGGGCAGTAGAGGCAGGTTCATTAAATATATTTAAGAGGGAATTAGATCTATTTCTTCAGTATAAGGGTATTAAAGGTTACGGAGAGAAGGTGGGGACAGGGTACTGAAATTTAAGATCAGCCATGATCTCGTTGAATGGCGGAGCAGGCTCAAAGGGTCGAATGACCTACTCCTGCTCCTATCTTCTATGTTTCTATGTTCAAACATGATTCCATTGCAATTTTTAAGGGAATTTAATCTTATTCCTCTTTGTCATGTTCTGAATAAGTTATGCTGCAATATGCTGGCTGGAAACAAAAGCTCAGAAATATATTCTCAGAATGGAATTAAATGAAACCTCCAATGCAGTGGTTCTCAACTTTTTTCTTTCCACTCACATACCACTTTAAGTAATCCCTATGCCATCCGTACTCTGTGATGAGTAAGGGATTGCTTAAGGTGGTATGTGGATGGGAAGGGAAAGTTAAGAATGCTCTAGATCCATTTGTTTCTGACAAAAAATTGTCATTGGCCCATTTCCTTTGGTTATGAAACCATGCACATAACGAGTCAATTAGGTACAATTAAAACAGTGGTTCTCAACCTTTTTCTTTTCACCCACATACCACCTTAAGCAATCCCTTACTCATCACAGAGCACCTATGGCATAGGGAATACTTAAAGTGGTATGTGAGTGGAAAGATAAAGGTTGAGAATCACTGCTCCTGTCTCAGTTTCTTAGCTTGACACTGAGCCATCAAAATGGAGCTAGACTCACGAAAGTTCCTGTTTTTTTTTCACTTTTCTTATAAATGAGATGTATTAACACTCTGCATTTTCATGACAGATGAATTTCCATTTGTTCCACTTGATCATCTCTGCCTAACTCTGACAAATTTTAAAGTGCCGTACCTAACAGAAATGCCAATTCCCAGTAAATAGTGTATTTTTTGGTCATGGATCCTTTGTCCCATCTCTCATCAGATCAGTCATATGGTGGCACGTTGGATAAGGGTCCGAACTCTCCAGCCTCGGTGCCTTGTAAGGAACTAATGCATCTTCATCAAGTTTTTCAAAACCACATGATCCTGGTAGGCGCTGAGCGGTGTTGGGGTCTTCCTGACTGCCCAAGCTGAGACCATGCCCTAGATCAATGGTTTTCAAACTGCTTCCCTTAAACTTACATTCCACCTTAAGCAATCCTTATGCCAAAAGTGCTCTGTGATGAGTAAGGGATTGCTTAAGGTGGTATGTGAGTGGGAAGGGAAGGTTGAGGATCACTGCTCTAGACCCAATTGTGACTGAAATATTTTGCTTGAGAAAAATTGTCATTGGCCCATTTCTTTTGAAACCATTCACATAATGAGTCAACAAGGTACGATTAAAACAGTGGTTTTCAAACTTTTTCTTTCCACTCACATACCACCTTAAGCAATCCCTTACTAATCACAGAGCACTTATGGCATAGGGAATACTTAAAGTGGAACATGAGTTTTGGGGGGGTAGTTTGAAAACCACTGGCCTAGATTATTGAAGAAAACCAGCACATAGTTGACAAATGAGGTATTGAGAATCATTGGTAGAAAATGCACAGATGTTTAGGATTGGTGTTCCAAAGAATAATGCAGAATACTGATTTGATTTTCAGGCCTCCGATTATACTCTAAAATTATTTTCATTAAGAATGGTCTTTACATGGGAAAAAAAAGTTACTTGAATTACGAGAACATAAAAGGTTATCATCACCAGTTCTAATGCAATTGTAAATAACTCTGTTATCTATCCATCTTTCCAACTTCGTGATAAGCTTTTAAATCTTCAAAAGCCGGGCATTTGTAATTTTCCCTTCCTGCTCTTTTGAGTTTGTGTTTGATCTTCTGCAGCATTTGAACTCATAATGATAGTTTCCACATCATCAAATTTCAAGTGGAACTTACAAATACCATTCACTCTACCGCACATTACTCTTGAATCAAAATCATTTATTTATCTTGAGGTTGATTTTATGCTTTAATACATTGTCGACCCACACATTTTACAAATTAAATGTTGAAGAGCATAAATGCTGCTTGTGGATTGCATCAGTTGAACACATTGCTGCAGATTGCCAAAATACCCATATACTGTCCGGAAGCCCCCAATCATTAAAGTTTTATGAAAATAACAAGGACTTAATACTTTACTATGACCAAGTCCCGTGGGCTAATTCTGAGACTATTTAAAATTAAGTTATCAAGTTAATAGCTAATAATTATCCGTTTGCACATTTGGTTAAGAAACATCCTCAATTACAACCGATATTTTTCTCTGCGGAATGTTAAACGCCTATCTCCTCAGCAGAGTGATATGGATCCTTAGGGACAATTGTTATCAGCTCAGATTGAAAATGGTGCAATAAGAACTCTTAAGCTGCTCGTTGCATTAAAATAAAACATCTTCATGAATTGGCTAATACTTTTCTCAACTGCTTAAACCAGCATCAGGAGTTAAAGAAGGCAGAAGCTATTAAAGGTAATTTGAAACAGTTGGAAAGAAGAAGAATGTCCTTTCTCTCTTTGAAACAATTTCATTAAACTCAATGAGGTAAATAGTGCTCAGTTTATACTTAATTCCAGCGACCCGAAATTCACTTATTGAGATCATATAACTCTCACTTCAAAAATATTAAAACTGAAAGTTTCAAATTGATACTCACCCACTTCATATTGTTGGAAAATAGTGTTGACCATCTGCTCGCACAAGGCAAATCAGTCAGAGAGCATGTTCAAGGAGACTGCTTGTCTTCCATTCATATTTCCCTTGTGCTGACTGGGATTCCAGGCCCGATTAAGTGAGAAGAGGGATGAAAGAATTAATGCATCAATTAAGGGCTATCATAGCAACGTTTGTGGGCCTGAATGAACTGTAATGTTACCCAATCTCTTGCCCATTATCTCAGAAATGCCCATGTCCCCAAGCTACAATGACGATCTCAGTTGTTATCATGCTCAGAAATGGCCAAATTCTATGGCTGTAGCTCCTCTGTTGTGAAATCTTCAGCTTTGTACATATTATGGAGATGACATCTGAAAATCTTTTGGAAGTAGATTATGCAAACTGTTTTTTTTTTGAGTGTTCACCTCATAACAACTTATATTCAAGTCTTTATTGTGGCTAAGGGCCTTTCTCATAGACATTTTGGAACCAAGTGGGGTGTCATTATCATTAATGCCAATGCCAATTTAAATAATGTGAATGAATAAATAAATTTGGGTGAAGGCCATCACTTCCTCTATGACTAAAATCTCCAGCCACAATTGATTATGAACCAAGTGCATATATGACTTTATTTTTTAAGTAATTCAGAATTAAACATGAGTTTGTTCTTGACAAGGAACCATGACTGGAGCCTCTCTAAAGCATGTTTTTGGGATAGTTGGTGTCACTTCTTAGTTATTACTGTTCTCACATGATGACCTGAGGAGAGAGGTCAAGGTCTTGAGCTGTGAAATAATGGCTTCATATGGGCTTACACTTGTCATCAACATTGGATCTAACAACTGGACTCAGATTTTGTAATATTTGAGAGAAAGCAATGTCTCAATGCCCAGAGTCTGAAAATGAGTAATGAGGAAGCAGCCTAATCCTTCTCGTTCCTGCCACAAGACCGATAGGCACTCATGTATATTGGAGATTGAATCATTGGTTGCCCCTGGGCCATTTCGAAGATTGGGAGCTGGCTTAGTTTCCAATAAAGATCATACCCATTCCAGTTTGCATGCATGCTTGCTATGAATCAAATTTACCTGGTGTTCCTACACAACAAAAGCTTGGCTTCTATTGTCACATCTCACTGTTAGCGTTATGAATTACATAGCTCCACATAAACCACATAATTTCTCTTCTTGCTGTAACCTGAGATGGCCTATGTGAGGAAGAAATGGTACAGATGGTGATTCTGAGAGTGTTAAAAGTGAGGTATATAAGGCATCATCTTGCCCGGACACTCAGTGTCCTCACTGCTTCTTTCCTCTGTGCTGTACAATAGTGAGTTATCCATCAGCTGAGAAGATGAGGACAAGGCTGCTTTATCAGAAGCAGGTGAGACAAATCTCAGTGGTTTGCTTCTCCTAGGCCTGGCTAGCAAAGAGCACAGACAGGTTCACCATTCATAGACTGGATCGGAACTCAGATTCTGACAAAGAGAGAAGGGGGGAGTGTGCATCTTGTCATTAATACTGGGTGGTGCATGAACATTGGGGTTATGTTAACCTCCTGCTCTACTGCCTTAGAACAAATCTTGATTAAATGCAGACCCTTCTATCTATCCAAGAGTTCTCATAAGTGATTTTCACTGGAGTTTACATCCCTCACGATATTAATTACAGGCAATTGGGGATCTGCATGATGTGTGTTCAGTAAACAAGAGACGGACCAGCCCGCTGCATTACAAATCTTATTTGGAGACTTTAACCAGGCCTCTGTCAAGAAAACATTGCTCAATTACCACCAGCATGTAACCTGCTGTACTAGAGGTACCAGCACACTTGTTCACTGCTACACCAAGATAAGGAAGGCTTATTATTCTTTCCTGAGACCATATTTTGGCAAGTTGGATCACTTGGCTGTGTTGCTTTTGTATTCATACAGAGAGAGCCTAAAAAGAGAGGCTCCGAAGATCAGGACAGCTAGAAGGTGGTCACAAGAGGCTGAAGAATGGTTACAGGACTTTCTTGAGTCAATGTATTGGGTGGTGTTCAAAGACTGAGCTGAGGATCTGAATAATTACACCAGGGCTGTCACAGACTTTATCAAAATAGCAGCAGGTGAGTGTGTCCCCACCAAATCTTCAGGGTGTTCCCCAACCAGAAGCCCTGGATGAGCAAACTGGAACCTGCTGAGAGCCAAATCACAGGCATTTACGTCCAGAGTTACAGATCAATACAGAATAGAGAATACAGATCAATACAGAAGAAGCCGGCATGACCTACAAAAGGCAATCAACAGGGCAAAATGGAGATTCCAGATGAAAACGATAAAATAAAGGACACCTGATAGCTTTGGCAAGCCTAAATGAGAGTGAATCTGAGGAAAGCATCTGGTCACGATGGAGTATCCAGCCGAGTATTAAAAATCTGTGCTGACTAACTTACCAATGTATTAATAGATATTGCAAACATCTCACTCCCACATGGCATGGTACCCACCTGTTTCAAACAGGTGTGAATCAGATTGTTGACTAAGAAGAGCATAGTAACCCGCCTTAATCAACCAGTAGCAGTTACATTAACAGTGATGAGGAGCTTTGAAAAGTTGGTGTTGAAGCATATCAATTCCTGTCTGAGCGGCCACATGGATCCATTCCAATTCGTTTATCGTAGCAACAGGTCTACAGTGGATGCCATCTTATTGGCTCCACACAAAGCCCTGGAAAACCTGGACAGCAAAGACGCATTCATCAGAATACTTGCTCCTGGTGGCACAACAGATTACAAGGGGAGGCTGTGACAAGTGAGTGGGACCATCAGTTGGGGTAGCAGCAGTGCGGCAGGGGCTCAGGTTCTGAAGAACAGATAGTGAGTAAATATCTTAAAGGAGAACTATCTGATGCAGATTTACATTGCAAGACTGAGACCTGAGTGAGGATATTTCCCTTTATGTCAAGGTGCTACAAAATAGGGGCAACATGTTTGGCCTTTACAGTGGTAGCAATTGGGACTTGGGTTCGAATCCCACTTTGTCTGTAAGGAGTTTGTACGTTCTCCCCATATCTGTGTACATTTTCCCTGGGGTTTCCAGTTTCCTCCCACCATTTGAAACCTTCTAGCAGTGTAGGTTAATTGGGTGCAAATTGGGTGGAACGGGCTCGTAAGCCGAAATGGTCTAAAACATTTAAAAATATGTTCTGCAGATGACACAGACCACACCAACTGAAAAGAAAATCCGGGCATAATGCCTAGGTATTTATTGCCCATTATTCTACATCACTGTATATGTCCATGATTTTCTGTTAATGCTATGAATGATGAGTTTACTTTCATATATATTTTGCAATGTATATGTGCACTGAACTTCTTACATATTGCAGCTGAACATATACTTTGCCAAAAGATATCTGCAAAATAACTACAATAGTAAATTGAATAAAAGAGATAATAAATTCAAAAATAGGAGATGGATATTAAATGTTCAAACTAGTTGGCAGGGGGATGGGAACCAGAATGGGAAAAGATTCACAAGTAAATGTACTGTGAAGTGAGATTATGAGGAAGAACACACCGTCAATTGGGCAAAATTGCAAGTGTAAGATTAAGGATTTAATGAGGTAGTTTGGAAACAAAATTGAAAAGGGTAATGAATACAGTACAGAAGGTCGTGTATTTAAATGCTCGCAATATAAGATGGATGATCTTGTAACCCAGCTATATGCTAGCAGGTATGATACTGTGGCCATCATTGAGTTGAGGGTGAAAGAAGATCACAGCTGGTAACAAAATAATCACAAGATCACAAGATATAGGAGCAGAGTAGGTCCACTTGTCCATTCGAGTTTGATCCATCATTCTAATCATGAGCTGATTTATCCTTCCACTCAGCCCCACTCCCCAGCTTTCTCCCCATAACCTTTGATGCTCCGACTAATCAAATACCTGTCAATCTCTGCCTTAAATACAACCAATTACTTCACTTCCACAGACTAATGATCCTCTGACAAAATAAATTTTTCCAGATCTCTGTTTTAAATTAAGGCCCTTTTATCCAAAAATGATACCCTCTTGCCTAGAATCACCTTCCATGAGAAACATCCTTTCCACATCTATTTTGACCAGACCTTTTAGCATTTGAAATGTCTCTATGAGGTTCCCCTTCATCCTTCTGTACTCCAACATATACTGTCCAAGTGCCAGCAATCGTTCTAACCCATTCAGTCGTGGCATCATTCTCGTAAATCTTCTCTGTTCCCTTTCCAATGCTGCCATGTCTTTTCTTAAATGAGGCACCCAAAACTTCTATGTGAGGTCTCGCCAGTGCTTTATAGAGTCTCAACATGACATTCCTGCTCTTATATGCTATTCCTCAAGAAATGAATGCCAACATTGAATTTGCCATCTTCACCACCACCTCTGCACAAGAATCCCAAATCACCTTGTACCTCTGAATTTTGAGTTTTGTCCCCATCTAAATAATATTTCTTGTACCAAGGTGTCTGACCATACACTTTCCAACATTGCATTTCATCAGTCACCTCTTTGCTTTTCTCCTAATCTATCCATATCTCTCGGCAGTCTTCTGAATCCTCAGCCCTACTCACCCATCCTAACACCTATATCATCTGCAAGTTTATACACAAACCCATCTATTCCATCATCCAGGTCATTTTTATGCATTGTAAAAAGAACCAGCCCCAACACCGACCCCTGTGGAACACCACTGGAAATTGGTAGCCAACCAGAATAGGATCCCTTAATTCCCGCTCTCTGTTTCCTGCCACTCAGCCAATGCTCTACCCAAGCTGGGATACTTCCTGTAATTCCATGGGCTCTCATCTTGTTTAGCAGTGTGTGGTACCTTGTGCAAGGTCTTTTGAAAGTCCAAATACACAACATCCACTGCTTCTGCCCTGTCTATCTTACTTGGGATCTCTTCAAAAATTGCATTAGATTTGTCAGGCATGATTTTCCTTTTAGGAAGCCATACTGACTTGGGTCTATCTTTTCATGCACTTCCAGGTATTCTGTAACTTTATCCTTGACAATCAACTCCAACAATTTCCCAATCACCAACATCAGGCTAATAGGTCTATAATTTTCTTTCTGCTGCTTTGCCCTCTTCTTAAACACGGTGTGACATTCCCGATCCTCCAGTCCACTGGAACCATGCCAGAATCCATTGATTCCTGGAAGATCATTACCAATGCCTCCACAATCTCTAGAGCTACCCTCTTCAGAGCCCGTAGATAATCAATGATTATAAATAATCATGGATACACAATGTATTGGGAGGACAGAAGAGTAGGCAGAGGAACTGAACAAGTATTTTGCAATCATCTTCATGGCAGAAGTCATTAACAGTGTACAGAGCTTTCAAGGTATCAGGAAAGAGAAGTGAGTGCAGTCATGATCACCAGATCAGTGCTTGGGAACCTGAATGGTTGAAGGGTAGATGAGTCTGCCAGACCAGATGGAATGCATCTTCAGGCTCCGAAATAAGTAGTTATAGTCATTGTGGAAGCATTGATATTTATCTTTCAAGAATCAATAGATTCTGGCATTGTTCTGGAGGACTAGAAAATTGCATAGATTCCATTATTTAAAAAAGAATGGAAGGAATTCATAGACCTGCAAACCTCACATTGGAGGCTGGCAAGTTGTTGGATTTGATGATCAAGGCTGAGATTACACAGTATCTGGAGGTGCATGATGAGATAGACCAAAGTGCCAAAGTCAGCATGGTTTTCTTATGGAAAATCTTGACTGACAAACCAACTGCAATTTTTTTGAGAAAACTGCAAGCAGGGTAGACAAGGAAGAGGCAGTAGATGTTGTATATTTAGATTTTCAAATCCTTTTGACAAGGTGCCGATCATGAGGCTGCTGAACAAGATGAGGGACCATGGAATTATAGGGAAGATACTAGCATGTGTGGAGCATTGGCTGATTGGCAGGAAACAGAGAGTGGAAAAATGATCCTATTCTGGTTGGCTATTCATTACCAGTGTTGTTCAGCAGGGGTCAGTGTTGGGACCATTTCTCTTTACGTTGTATTAACATTCAATGATTTTGATTGTGGAATAAATGACTTTGTGGCTAAGTTTGCAGATGATACAAAGATAGGAGGAGCGGAAGATAATCAGGAGGAAATGGAGAGGCTGAGAGAGGCTTAAATGGATTGGGAAAATGGGAAAAGAAGTGGTAAATGAAATGTAATGTTGGAAAGTGTATGGTCATACAGTTTGGTAGGAATAAATGGATAAAGGGACTGAAGTCCTTGTGAAGGTTAACTTTCAGATTGAGTCAGTGGTGGGGGGGGGCATGGCAAGATGGCGTAAGGAACAGACGTGCCTTCCAGTCCTCTCCTGACTCTAAATTATTGTTTTGTCTTTAAGTGCCCATTAAAACTTTTAAAAAAAAGTTTATAAATAGTATGAGGTGTTGAATTAATACCTAATGGTACATTTGTTAAAAAAAAGTAAAAGGAAAAAAATTATATTTTCCGAAATTATCTGAGCCTGCTTGTTTACAAAAAGCCACGACTCAGCGTGAAATGGATCCAGGAAAACAAGCGAAGAATTCGGCCTTGGAGCTCCGTTCTGATTCCGTAAGTCTTTCTGAAGGTCGTTTTCAGCTGCCTTTAGAACAAAGGGCTGACCGGATGCCAGTATTTAAAACAACGTCTACTGAGACTTTGAATGCTGAATTAGCTGGGGCACCACCAGTTGGAGAGTTAAAGAGTTGTTATTTGACTGCTATACCATCAGTTATAACAGCTCTTTCAGATACTGACGTAACGAAGCTTTTAAAGGAGGTTTGGATCAAAGATAACCCTGATCATCAGCCTCCTGATACTTCTGGGGGGTCTGTGGCAGGGGCTCTTAAACGGAGTCAAACTACAAGAAAAGCTATTAAATTAAAAGAAAGGATAGAAGGTCCTCTGATTCCACAAGAACAGCAGGATCCCACTATGTCTGGATCTACTGATGTTGATATACTTTTTCAAGAGTCTTGAACATAAGATATTTTCTTCAATGATGCATTTAGGTGATTCTATGAATAATCTTACTTCTAAGATTAATGCATTGGTGGATGTCAATACTCAACAGATGGCTGATTATGGAGCTTTTAAAGTCGAAACTATTGAAAGACTTGAGATGTGTGATCAAGGATTATCTGATGTACAAGATCAATTGCAAGATGTGAATAAAACAATTGAAACGTTACAGATTCAGAATAAAAATTTAGCAAAAAAGGTTAATTATTTGGAGAACCAATTCAGACGGAATAATGTGAAAATTGTCGGCTTGCCAGAAGGCATAGAAGGGCCAGATCCAAGAAAATTTTTCACTGAATGGATTCCACAAGTGTTGGGACAAGATAAGTTTTCTGAAGGTTTAATATTGGAACGGGCTCATAGAGCTTTGAGAAGGAGACCTTTTTCAGGACAGAATCCAAGACCTGTTCTGGTTCGCTGTTTAAATTACTGTGATAGAGAGACTATTTTACGTATGGCTATTAGAAATGCACAGAAAAACAAATCTCCTTTGATGGTTCAGAGTAATTGTGTTTTCTTCTATCCGGATTTGAGTCAGGAAATTATGTTTCAACGACGTGAATTTAATTCTGTGAAATAATTATTGTGGAAAAAAGGATATAAGGCAACATTTAGATACCCTGCGGTACTGAAGATTTTTCAGGATGGATATCAACCAAAGTTCTTTGATAATCCTAAAGAAGCTATGGATTTTGCTCAGTCTTTACCAATTACGCAATTCCAGGAACGACGTAGTCCTCCACGGTCTCCAAAGAGGGAAGAGCTGCAAGAAGGGAATTTGATTTCTGGAAGAAATGGAAGAAACGGTGGTCGCAATGGCAAAGGAAACTCATTTAATAGATAAGGAACATTTGAAACTCAAACATGAATGGGTTGGGCACGTTTTTTATTCTTCGTTTAATTCTAAGGCAAAAGGTGTGGCAATTTTGGTACATAAGAATCTACCATTTTAGTTACAGAGTGAAGAGAAAAATGATGGAAGATTATTAAAATTAAATTGTACAATCTTTAATAAGGCATGGACTTTGCTTGATGTTTATGCTCCTAATGTTGAGGATACAGCTTTTGTTGTGGATATGTCTTTATTACTTGGACAATCGAACTCTAATGTGATGTTGGGGGAAATTTGAATGTGGTGTTGGAGCCTTTATTGGATAAGTACTCAAGAGTAATTAAGAAGTCTATGATGGTAATCCAAGTGATTAATATGATGGCAGATTTGAATTTAATTGATATTTGGCGAAGAGTTAATCCTACAGAGAAAGATTTTTCTTTTTATTCCTCGTGACATCATTATTTTTCTAGAATTGATTATTTTTTAATATCAGCACATTTGCAGGATAGGGTTACATCTGTGGAGTATAAGGCTAGATTGGTTTGGGATCATTCATTATTATTATTAGAATATTTGAGTTCACAAGATGTTCAGAAAGCTTCAAGATGGAGATTTAATACTATGCTATTATGACGCGAATTTAATCCTGTGAAAGAACGGTTGTGGAAAAAAAAGACATAGGGCAACATTCAGGTATTCTGCGGTACTGAAGATTTTTTAGGATGGAAATTAGCCAAAATTCTTTGACAATCCTAAAGAGGTTATGGGCTTTGCTCAGTCTCTACCAATCATGCAGTTTCAGGAATGATGTAGTCCTTCAAGGTCTCCAAACAGAGTAGAGATGTAAAGTGGGATCCAGATTTTTTAAAAGAAATGGAAGCAATGGTGATCGAAGTGGTAACGTTGATTTGAAAAAAAAAATCTTTTATCTTTTTTTTGAAAAGAGTTTAAATAGTTTAAATAATGATGATAGTTTAATGAAATGGGAGTTGGGAGAGGGAATTGGGTGGGCACTAGTTTCCAGAAGTCATCAGCTACCTGTGAGTTATCTCACACCCAATATTTTGGGGGAGTTACTGCTTTGGGCGGTTTAAACAGGAGGAGGTAGTTGTGACCTCCGACCTGTTTTTTTATTTCTTTTTAATTTTTGGGTTAAGAAATGAAGGTTTTTTTTAATTATTTTGAAAAAATAAATATTTTTAACTCTTTTTGTTTTCTGATTGTAATTGAGAGGGAATTAGGAGGTTTTTTTTCTCTCCTTTTTATTTCTCTTTTTTTGGGGGGGTGATTTTTTCTCTTTTTTCTTTCTTTTTTAAGAGGATGATGTCACAGAAGATAATAAGTCAAAAATTGAGGATGTTGAATTAGATGAAGAGGAAGATGAGGGGAAAGGTGATAAGAAGAGAAAGAAGAAAATTAAGTACAAATACATTGAGGGAGAAGAGTTTAATAAAATTAAGTTAATTTCGATAGAGAATTTTGAAGATGTTATAAATGAAGAATATGGAGAATTTTATAAGAGTTTGAACTTTTTTTTCTTTTTTTATATAAGGGGAGGGGAAGGGAATAAAAAGTTTATCTGATTGTTTTTCTAAGGGATGTTTTTGTTCTCTCGATGAATTATAAAGGAAACTTGGTATTAATGGAAATTCTGTATTTATGTATTATTAATTATGATTTTTTGTATAACAGATATGTGGTTGATACATGATTTTAATATTTGAACTTAGTTTTAAAGTGGATTTCATTTGTTAAATACATGTATTATGTTTGATTTAAATATATGTTTAAGGGTATTATTTTAGTATTGATACTTTTTTTGTTGTTAGTAATTTTTTGTTGTTGTTAAGTTTTATCTTTTTTTTAAGTGGGTTTTTTTATTTTATTTACAACATTGTTAATTAATTCTTCACTCATTATTTTGGGGGGAGGGTTGGACTAATTTTAAATTAGATGATTAATGTTGTGTTATAATTATTGGGGAGGGGTTAATTTGTGTAGTTTAATGATGTAGTATTCTAATTTTTATTATCTTATTTTTTATTATTTCTTTAAATGTAATTTTTATTTTATTCATGTCATAAAATTTTAAATAAAGTTTAAAAAAAAGATTGAGTCAGTGGTGAGGAAGACAAATGCAAAGTTGCCATTAATAGGAATAGGATATAAGAACGGGGATGCCATGTTGATGCTTTATAAGCTACCATTGAGGCCTCTCGGAGTTCAGGGTACAGTTTTGGGCTCCTTATTTAAGAAAGGATGTGCTGGCATTGGAGTGAGTTCAGTGAATAGTCACAAGAATGACTTCTGGAATGAAGGGATTAGCACATGGATCCTGGAGTTCAGAAATATGAGGGGGAACTCAGAGAAGCTTTTATAAGCTCTGGACAGTGTAGATATGGCAAAGTTTTTAATTTAAATTTTAGACATACAACATTTTAACAGGCCAATTCAGCCCGAAGAGGACATGCCACACAATTTACACCCCATTAACCTACACCCCAGGATGTGTTTGAAGGGTGGGAGGAAACCAGAGCCCCAGAGAAAACCCATGGAGACACAGGGAGAACGTATAAACTCCTTACAGACAGGGTCGGATTTAAACCCTGGTCCAGTCCCAATTTCTGGCACTGTAAATGCGTTGCACTAACCACTACACCAACTGTGCCACCCATGTATCCATGGTCGAGGAATCTAGGACAATAGGTCACAACTTCAGGATTGAATGGCGCCCATTTAAAATAGAAATGCAGAGGAATTTCTTTTGCCAGAGTGGGCTGAGCTTCTGTAATTTGCTACCTTGGGAACCTGTGGAGGCTGTTATTGTATGTATTTATGGCAAAGATTAATAGGTATCTGAATAGCCAAGGCATCAAGGATTATGGGTAGAAGGCAGGAGAGTGAGTCTGAATGAGAGAATGGATCAGCTCCTGATGGAATAGCGGAGGGGATTCAATTGGGCAAATGGCCTTCTATCCTCCTATAACTTGTGGTCTTATCTAGTGCAAAAGTAGTGACTTTGCAATTGTGCAGCCTGTCCTTTAGTGGTGCCAGAGAAATTCCTGATTAGTGTAACATGGGGGGATTCGAGATTTGCACTTGTTTGGGAAAAAAATGCTCTTGAACCAAGAGGTGCTGGTCTTCAAGCTTCTGAAGGTAACCATGAGAAAAGATTGTGACCAGGGTGTTAAGGGTTCTTTATGATATTTGATGCCATTAACTGCTTACTCCAATTGCACAGGCACCAGAATGAAAAAGCAGACTTCATGATCTGAAATATAAATCTCTGATTTTAATTCTTGTTTTTATTTTATATGGAAATTGGAATGCACAATGCAGAAAAAGTTGCATTAAGCAATCAAATTTCTGGGCACATGTTTTATCTAATGGTTTGATAAAACATTTATGCATCAGCCACATATCAGTCCCAGACAGTTTTCCTTCTCTGAAGTAGGAGTGAGCTGAAGGAGTGTCTCCATTGTGCTCTCCCTTACAGACATTAGTTACTTTTCTTCTGACGTTGAATTATCTGAATTTGAATCTAATTAGGACATATAAAAGGGTTAATGCAGGTTTTTTTAGAACTGGAGTTGGATACAGATTTGATTTGCAGGTCATTGACGAGTATTATGCCAAGTGTCTGCATTGCACTGCAGATAATATATGGTGAATTTTGGATATTTTCTGACATTAAGGGAGTCATGGAATGTAGGGTTGGTGTAAAAGTCAAAACAAGGGATCAGTCATGATCTTGTTGAATAGTGAGCAGGGGTGAGGGGCTAAATAGACTACTTCTCTTTCTGTTTGTCTTGTTCTTGTGTTTGTTCATCACCTCTCAAGTCGAGTTATGTGAATTAGACTGGAATGTCAAACAGAGGTTGTGGGGATGATAGGATGATAGTACTGCCAGTAACCACAGAGACTAGGCTTTAATATACAGAAGATCCTTGCTGACCCGGATCCAGGTAGAGGAATGGAAGGGAAGAGAGGTGGCTCGACCTTTATGGCCCAAGACCACAGGGGAGGAGTCAGAGGGTATGAGTCATCAATGGGTGGGCCAGCTCCATATATACAGTAGACAGCAATAACTATATACAATGGAGGAAACATATCACCACATGGAATAGATGTAAAACTGGCATATAAAACTGCAGTAGTGGAGTATTATTTGGGAAACAATATTTTCTGGAAGATCACAACCTAAAAAGATTTTTTAAGAGATGAACGATTGTGACGAAGGACTGATGACCACTTTTTGTCTGCCTGTGTTAGAATACGTATTGCTGTGCCACACAAACTATTTGATTTGGTGAATATTGTATTTCTTAAAGGAAAAACAGAATGAGACATTCCTGTGCTGAAAACAACATGACATTTTGGATTGTTGTATTAAAGAGCAACCATAGACTAACTTGTTAGCAGCTGGTGCCTCAACTACCCACTGGATAAATTCACAAAGTTATCAGTGGAGACCTTTTTGTATCTTTCAAATGGATGGTTTCTTGGAGGGGAGACCATCTAGGAACATCAGGTACTGTAGGTTTCTGTGAGAGGTGCTGGACAATCTGACCACTCTGCCTGCCTTACGGTAATAAAAAGTTAAGGAATTTCATGTATATTACATTCTAAATGTAGTATTACATGACAATAATGGAACCTTTACGTTTTC